>NW_022280064.1:5118906-5128957 GCF_004355925.1 Anarrhichthys ocellatus | reverse complement strand
TGTATATATGTATGTATGTATATATATATGTGTGTGTATATATATATTTAAAATCTAAATCAGCAAAGTTACTGAAGCTTATCAGACTAATGTGACGGAGCAATAAAGTACAATATTTCCTTTTTAGAATGTAATGTAGTATGAAAACAATCACAGTCCACCACTGACTAATAGGGCCTTTAAGTGGGTTAACTTGTAATTATTGATAACAATGATGTGTCTGTATCAACAGCTTCTTTTGGATTGATTTATGTTTTCTTAAAGGACCTTGAAGGTAACAGAAGCTTTCTCACCCTCATCAGAATAAGAGTGTGAAGTGATGACTGATATCAATCAGTTCAACTTTGTCAGCTATTCGATTAGTTGTTAACTATTATATTCATCTAAAGTGTCAATCCTTAAGATGTCAGTCCTGGTTGATCTCTGATTCCAGCTTCTTGTTCTGGGTTCTTTACTCCTCTGTGACGGCAAACTGAACATCTTTGAGTTGTGGACAAAACGAAACATTTTAAGGGCTTTGGGAAACACTGATTGACATTTTATAGACCAAACAACTGATCGATTAATCAACGAAAAACAATTGACAGTGAAATGAATCAACAGTTGCAGCCCTCTACATGTTATACGTCTTCTGTCACCTCGGCTGTAGATGGAAACCAACCGGCTGGGAACATCTTTCCTTCAGAAGTAGCGACATTAAAGCCTTTAAATGTGTTCATGAGTTTGATCTCTCTCCGGTACGGCTGTGTGTTCACGGTGGTTCATTAAGGTTCTTTATTGGTGCTCAGTGGCTCAGAAGAGGAAGAGATATCAGGCTTTGGATTTACATAAATCTATGGTTGAATCTGCAGTAACGTCGACACATCATCTTCTTCTTCTTCTTCTTCTTCTTCTTCTTCATTAGAGTCTGAATGCAGGAGGAAGTGGAAGACGCTGAGGGACCAACACCGGAGGGAGAGGCAGCGGGAGAAGGACCGACGGGAGAGCGGCATCGGGCTCTTTAACTACCGGCCCTGGAGATACTCGGCCATTTTGTCCTTTTTGAACCCGTTCATCGACGCCAGAGCCGCGGGCTGCAACGGCTGGGCTCTGGACCCGCAGCCCTCCCAGCTCCACGCCTCTGAAATGGGCTGCAGCACGACCACCGAAACACGGAGCGACGACGACGACAACTACGGTTTGTACATCCGTCGGGACGGGTACCGTTGGGATTCTATGGATACTCGTACTCTTATCGGTCCGGTTCCTTATCGATACTCTTACTGGTTCTTTTTCGTTATTTTTTGAGGAAAAAAAAAGACAATTAATTAAGAAAATAATCAACATTTCTTTATTATTCTTGTACGTAAACAAATAGTCTTTATTGAGTTCTAAAATCTTTAAAATACGTTCTCATCACAACAATGATCTCACTGATTATCTCTCATTGATGATCCTGTTCTTCTGATCAAACTCCGTATGACATCACTACCGTATGACATCACTACCGTTACCTGACGGCTGCTCCACAAACAGACTGGTGTTCTGCTTGTTGGTCACATGTTGTGATGAACTTACTTGTGAGGGTTTTATTGTGTTTGAGACAACTAGAGTTCTACAATGTGTCCTTCTCTCTGATCATGATGTGAGTCTCACGCTGACACAGAGACAGAGACAGAGACAGAGAGAGAGAGAGGACGTTTGACACGAGGACGTCTCGGTCCAGAACTCAGAAAGTACCGATAGCAGAACCAGTAACTAAGTAACGGGTTCTACTCATTTAGAACTGGGTTCCGGGAGGCATCCCTATACATAATGTCCAGAATTATGTCCCCAAAATGTCTTTACGGCTGCACGGACAGTGTTTGACATGTTTCTCAAATTGAAAAGACGTTTTATTGGGGCTACAAATGATGATAGTTTACAGGGACGCACCAGTTTTTAAACTTTTCTTCTGATCACAGCTGCAGGATGAAAATAAAACGTGATTGCTTTAATCTGTCTCAGCAGACGTCTCTGTAGTCGACGCCACAACAACAACAACAACAACAACATCGTCCTCAGAGTTTGTTCAGAGGAAGCGTCCGTCTTCCGCCGGCAGAGAAGCCATCGGATTCAAAGAAGCGAAGATGGAGGTGACCTCGGAGAGCGCCGCCAGAGACGACTGTGTGCAGATGCAACAGCACGACAACATGAAGGAACTGTTCGAGGTGATGATGCAGTCGGTCACGTCTCTAGCCGCCTCCTTGGCCTCTTCGCACTCTTCCTCGCAGCCCTCAGATCAGCCGATGCCTCCTGCGGCCCTGCAGCCTGATCTCCATCACCTCCCGACGCACCGCGGCCCGCCGCTGCCGTCCTGCACCGCCTCCAGGCTGAACCACCTGAAGACGGAGGAGCAGGAGGCCGAGGTGGTGGAGCTGCTGGACGACCAAACCGACGGCGAGGAGGAGGAGGAGGAGGAGGAGGAGGAGGAGGAGGAGGAGGAGTGCGGCGCCGCGGTGTCCACCAGGCCGACCCGGGCCAAGAGGAAAAGCAGCGACAGTCTGCTGGAGGAGTACCTGAGGAGGATGGAGGCTCAGAGAGACCGGGACCTGGACCAGAGAGACGATGTCACCCTGTTTTTACTGAGCTTGGCTCCGGCCATGAGGAGACTTCCTGCTGAGAAACAGTCGTGGGTCAGAACCAAGATGCAGCAGTTTCTACACGAGGCCGAGTTTGGTGCTACGAGTTTTCAGTGATCCCGAAAATATTTTACATTTTTATAAATACTGTATGGATCCCATATTTGTGGACTTTAACAAAAAAATATATTCACCTACAAAAGAGTTAGTTTTCTCCATTTTTATGATTGTGTAACTTCTCTTTTCACAGTTTCTTTTGTGCTGTTTTTTAATAAAAAATCCTCTTGTGACTCGTTTATATTTTGATAAATGAATTATTAAAGTGAGGACGTTAAACAACATTGATCTTTCTTTACGTGAAGAAAACAAACAGATTGGTGATTGTTGTAAAGTGAAATATATTGATATATATATATATATATATATATATATGAAAGTCCAAGCACAAGTTGTTCTTTGATAATTTGATCGACTGTGAATTTGCACCACTGAAGCAAAAATATCAACCGGTTTCTTGCATATTATGTGATTTAATATGATTCATTATTTTAGTGTACATTCTGCATATTGCTAAATAAAGTTGTGTTGCATCAAATTACCAGAAATACAAGCCTGATTTATACATTTCATTCCTAAACACGTGGAAAACATTATTTATTGTGGCTGTTAACTGTATTTTCTGATTTATGGAGCGATGAAAAGAGATTTCTATAATTCTCTCCAAAAAAAACCTGTTGACTCTAATATGTCAACAAAATTAATCAGTAGTAGTAGTAGTCCTAGTAATAGTAGTATTAGTAGCAGTAATAGTAGTAGTAGTCGTAGCACTAGCATTAGTAGTATTAGTAGCACTAGTAGTAGTAGTAGCAGTAGTAGTAGTCGTAGCACTAGTAGTAGTAGTAGTAGTAGTAGTAGTAGTAGTAGTCGTAGCAGTCGTAGCACTAGTAGTAGTAGTAGTCGTAGCACTAGTAGTAGTAGCAGTAGTACTGACACTAGTAGTAGTAGTAGCAGTAGTAGTAGTGGGTTAGGGTTAGTAGTAGTAGTAGTAGTAGTATTACTAGTAGTCGTAGCACTAGTAGTAGTAGTAGTCGTAGCACTAGCAGTAGTAGTAGTCGTAGTATTAGTAGTCATAGCACTAGCACTAGTAGTATTAGTCGTAGTAGTAGTAGTATTAGTAGTAGTAGTAGTACTAACACTAGTAGTATTAGTAGTAGTAGTAGTAGCAGTAGTAGTAGTAGCATGAACCTCAGAGTGACGTCATGAATCCACGTGTCTCTGTTTTATTGTTTTTATTGTTGCAGAGTTCAGCTCTCGGGCCTCTGGAGGCTCTATTTGTGGACTTGGTGACCTTTGACCCCTGCTGCTTTAGTTAGGCGAGTGAACCGTCTGGGAAAGGGACAGGGATTTGCCCAAACCCTCCACGAGTATTTCAGTGATCCCGTGTGTAAAATAAGATCTACATTATGCTCTTTTTCTGTCAGTGCAAAGTGGAAACTTCTCATAAGATACTATGAATAAAGTCAGTTATTCTGTGTCCTCGAAGCTTTTAAAGGGAATCTAAAGGACGACACGTTTATGTGTTTATTCTACCATTGTGTCTATTTGACTTGGTTTGTTCTCAGACTCTGATCCAGAAATCTCCACTTCAGCAGCTCTTACATTCACCAAACTTTACTCTTTCATTCCTCTCTGTGTGCTGAAGGTTAACACAGAGGGGTTTGTTCACACATCACTCACACACTCATTTATACACATTTATTAATAAAACATGGAGGAAATAGATGTTTTAATGTTCTGATTAGAGTGATGTGAAGAGATATCATAAACTTCCTCTGTAAAAACCTTTAACTCTAATATGTCAACAAAGTAAAACAAGAATGATGAACCTGGCTTTATTTAATCTTCAGATTTATGTTGTGGAAATGTATGAAAATTTGCAAATATTTCATTACATAATTCCTCATTTGCATATTTAAACAACTTCTAAAACAAAATATAATTGTCTTAATGAGTTGATATATCCAAGTTAAAATGTTTACCTTATTCACAAAAACATGTACTTAAAGTACCAAAAGTAGTATTCATTATGCAGCAAAGAAGACCCCTGACAGTAGTATATTATGATGTAATATTTTATTGAATTATTATGAAACAATAATGTTAAACTTGGCTTCATCCAATGTTCACATTTATGTTCAGAACCCTGAATTTATGTAATATATATATAGTAAAATATAGATCAATAATAAATATTTATTACTATAAATTATAGTAAAACATTATAACAAACAAGCTGACAAAACATCAAATGTTCTTCACAATGGAGCGATGAAAAGAGATTTCTATAATTCTCTCCAAAAAAAAAACCTGTTTAATCTAATATGTCAACAAAATGAATCAATAACTGGCTTAATCCAATATTCACTTTTTTGTTGTGAAAATACCGTATGTGCAAATTATCTCATGACATATATGGATACATTTGTGAAGCATTCTTTGCATGCAAAATTATAAATGTTATCTTATATTCAGTTGGGTAGTTACATTTCTGTTTTGACAATGCATCATAATAAGTTTGTTTTATGTAAAATGTAAATGTTCTGTTAAAATACAATGCTTCCCTCTTAAACGAAGCAGAGTAGAAGGATATAACGTACATTTAAATTAGTACTGAAGTACTTAAGTGTTAGTAAAGCGTTATTATGTAAAATGTAGTGATTAGACAATTTGTAGTACTGTAGAAAAGTCACTGGGTCAGTGATCCGGATGTGTGAAAACTGAGCAGCCCGTGGGAAACCCTTTCAGAAGCCCCGTACATGCAGTCGAGAAGCAGAGATCGCGACGTTACGTCGTCGTCGCCATTTTGTTTCACCGGGAGTAAAGAAATCAACCTGAAAAGCACCGGGCGTGAATATTTTTCCTTTATTTTTGAGCACTTTCAACAGGGCGGATCGGCCTCGTGCACCTGCAGTTTTAGATTAGCGTGGTACGTAAACACCGACGGAAACACGCTGTGTTTTATTGTTACGTTAGCGGCAGAGTAGCTCGTTTAAGTTAGCGTTAAACAGTTGACGTGACATGCTATAGCCGGCATTTTGGAAAAAAAAGGGGGCTCTCTTTTTGGTTGATGGTGAAACAGATGCGTTATGGATGGCTACTATATCCGCACCGAATTCAGAGGGAGAACCAAAATGCTCGACATGATTAAGTTCTAAAGTGTGTATGTGCGTGTGTTCTTCTGTTTATTTTAACATTTAGTTTGCGGCTGCACGCGCGCGCTGAAGAGACTGCGGCCTGTTGATCCGCACGAGCCATAGCTAGCTAACATTAGCTAGCGTTATGCTAACAAGAGGCGTGGTGGATGTTTTGTTTTTGGAAAACCAGCTGGATTTTTAACTTGAGATTACTATTATAGTATTTATTTTATTAGTCGTTTAGTGTGACATGAACCGCACTCTCAGAACTATTGGACGTTAAGTGTCACGTGGTAAAGTTGGCCAAACGATCCAAAATTTTGTTTTTTAGTTAAGTTTTACTACGTCCCGGTTTACTTTAGCTTGCTGTTTAATGTTGTTGCTATCTACAACATTATATATATATATATATATATATATATATATAGTATTCCTATAAGTTAACTGTACACTGGTGTATATCTTATACATATTTAATTATGTGCAATATAAATACACTGTGCAATACTATTATTCTCTCTGTATATACTGTATAATATTTTAGTTATTGTGGATTTGTTACTTATTTAATATTCTTTACTGTTTTATTACTTATTTATAATACTTGTTTTGATCTTGTTTTTTACTATGTCTCTTGTTTGCACTATGCATATACATATAAACATATGTTATATTATATTCCTATATGTTAACTGTACACTTATACATATTTAATGAGTTGTTGGAGGGAGCTCGAAATAGTGCATTAATATCATCAATATATAATAATATTGAACTCGAATAGTGCAAACAAGTATTGTAAATAAGTAATAAAACAGTAATAATAATACAACAGTAAAGAATATAATATCACTGCGGGACTAATAAAGGCTTATCTTATCTTAAGTTGTTGTTAACCTGCAGTAACGTCTCACATGCACAGATGTCTGCAGACATGGCCACAGATCATGTAAACGGGAACGGGACGGAGGAGCCGATGGACACTACAGCCGAGGTGACCCGCTCGGAACACTTCCCAGCTCTACTCGAGGCTGGTCTACCTCAGAATGTGGCTGAGAAGCTAGATGAACTTTACGTAGCAGGTAAGCAGACAGTGTGTGTGTGTGTGTGTGTGTGTGTGTGTGTGTGTGTGTGTGTGTGTGTGTGTGTGTGTGTGTGTGTCTTGCCTTTTACCTGCAGTGAGAAAGAAAAAGCAGGTTGATACAAATGTGAGGCGTTAACACACTTGCTATTAGATTTGTCACAGGTGTGGAGTAGTTTGGGCGTATCTGTAATAAGACTTTAGAATAAATCACCAAATCAATCACACGACTAGAACACTGTTTGTTTTGTTAGGTTCAATCTTTGCACTGTTGGTTTGTTAGTTCATTTTAATATTATTCTATTTCATTGTATATATTGTGCATTTTTATATTTAATATTTTTTACTCTGTTATTTTTATTGCTTTACCTGTTTCTATAAATGCTGCTGTAGTGAAATAATTTCCCCTTGTGGGATTAATAAAGTATCCAGCTAGCTATCTATCCATCCATCTGTCCGTCCATCCATATCTCTATCTATCCAGTTGTTGTATTGTATAGGCAGCGATGGAAGAAGTAGTACTTGTTTCTTTTTCCTAAGTTAAAGTAGCAATACCACAGGGTGGTTAAAGTAAAAGCCCTGCATTCAAAATATTAAGTGAAAGTACAAAAGTATCGGCATCAAAACATACCCGTATACTAAAAGTACTATCAGAATAAAGTGTATCACATTACAGGAATATTTATCGGTAATGTGTTCATCACTTTAATGTTGCAGCTGATCATTTTAATCATCTTCTATATTCTGTAATAACACATCATTTATTTGTTGGTTCAAATTTTGTATTTATAATCTAAATCTGCAAAGTAACTAAAAAATATAAAAAATAATGAGTGACATAAAAAGCGCAATATTTACATCTGAGATTTAGTGGAGTAAAAGTCAAATGTATCCTACAGTACTAATACACGTATATCTAGAGGGAGTAACGCATGTTTCTAAATTCTGAGATGGCATATTCACGGTTCCTTCATCACCTGGAACACACACTCAATCCCCACAGACATCGTCACTAGAGCTCCACAAGTGGAAACACATATTATCTATATCTATATCTCAGCAGACTTGGTCTTTGATAAAGTGATAGCTATAAACAATGGTGACTAGGGAAATGAAACTTCAATCGCTCATCAGTGCCGTTGTTCTGTAATAGGCTGATAATGAGGGCGTAGTAAACGTGAGCTGCAGGATGTCGGAGGGAATAAGTTGTTTGCGACTAAATAATTTACTTTGCATTCAAACTTCTGTTGATGAAATCAGGAAGTGAAGTCCCTTAACAGAAATACATAATTTAAAATGAATCTTTCGTCCTTTGTGGCTTCAGGTCTCAGTACAGTGATGCTGTTGAGTAGAGAGAACTGAATATATGCCTCACATTTATGGAGATGTTCTTCATTTTACTCTGTTTTTATAACTTATTGAACCGAATGTCTTTGGGTTTTGTTACAAAACACGACATTTGAAGACATCACCGCAGACTTTGAGAAACAGCGATGGATGATTTTCACTGTTTTCTGACGTTTATAACGCGTATACCAAACGATTAATCTGCAAACTAATCTGCAGGTAAATAAATAATGTAAATAATGATTAGTTTACAGGCCCAAAGGGTGTTTTGTTTGAGAATCTTGTAATCTGGTTCTAGCTGCTCGGCCAAATGTTTGAGCAGCACTGTTGTTTTGATTCATGCATGTCTAAAATATTATTATACTTGATAATGAAACGTGGAAGCAATCATTTAGTTCCTTCTGGTACGAATCATTTATTGTGATGAAGCCTCTCTTGTGCAGCTGCTTCATAGCTGAGTCACATGTCCTTTGTTTTGCAGTGCGTTTTAACATCATATTTACATTTTTCTCTTTCTTTTGCGTGTGCTTACAGGCCTAGTAGCACATAGTGACCTAGACGAACGAGCTCTTGAAGCTTTGAAAGAATTCAACGAGGAGGGAGCTCTGCAAGTGCTGGTCCAGTTCAAAGAGAGCGATCTGTCACACGTGCAAGTAAGTTTAAATCCTCTAACAGACAACGGCCTCTACGTCTAAAAAGGTTATTTTATTTGTAGATAAAAACCTTTCCTTCCTCACAAAGTGCTTCTCTCCTGCAGAACAAAAGTGCCTTTCTCTGTGGAGTGATGAAGACGTACAGGCAGAGGGAGAAACAAGGGACGAAAGTTTCAGATTCCACTAAAGGACCCGACGAGGCCAAAATCAAGGAGCTCCTGGACCGAACCAACTACACACTCGACGTAACAACGGGCCAGCGAAAGTACGGCGGACCCCCGCCGGAGTCGGTGTACTCGGGGGCCCAACCCATCGTTGGAACAGAGGTACTTTACTTTACTTAATTATGAAACAACGGGTTCAGTTGAATCTTGCAATAGAACTGAAACGATCAGTCGATCGGCAGTAAAGTAATAAGCAACTATTTTGATCATCGATGAATAAATAGTTTCATTTTTCAAGAAACGATTCCATTGTTTTCTGATTTCCAGCCTCTCAAATTGAGTTTTGCTGCTTTTCTTTGTCATTCATCATTGAAAACTAAATGTGTTTTGTGTATTTTGGGCTTTCTGTCAGATGTTTGAAGATCTCTGGAGTTGTGACGGACATATTTTATATATGTATTGTGAAATAATTTGCGGGGATCTGTGACAAAGTTCTTTCCTGAAGTCTGTAGAATGCAATGTGTAGACGAGGACTTATTTATTTAATATTTAAAACCTCGCTGACGTTGCAATATCCACAGCCATTTTCACATTTAAGATCAAATCCTTTATTAATGTTCTCAAACATGGATCAATGAATACAGTGCTCCTACTTAATATGAAGAGAGAGAGTGGAGTCTGTAAATGTGATGTGTGGATCTTTTAAATGTTTTTATTCTAGATATTTATCGGGAAGATTCCCCGCGACTTGTTTGAAGACGAGCTGGTTCCTCTCTTTGAGAAGGCCGGGCCGATCTGGGACCTGAGGCTCATGATGGACCCGCTGAGCGGCCTTAACCGAGGATACGCCTTCGTCACCTTCTGCACCAAAGAAGCAGCGCAGGAGGCGGTGAAGTTGGTAAGTTAGACAGAATTAAACAAAAAAACATCTCTTCTGGAAAACTAAAGTTAAACACAAGAGTTGAGTCGGGACGCTAGTGTCTGTCTGTCGGGACGCTAGTGTCTGTCTGTC
>NW_022280064.1:5115294-5118896 GCF_004355925.1 Anarrhichthys ocellatus | reverse complement strand
GTCGGGACGCTAGTGTCTGTCTGTCGGGACGCTAGTGTCTGTCTGTCGGGACGCTAGTGCCTGTCTGTCGGGACGCTAGTGCCTGTCTGTCGGGACGCTAGTGCCTGTCTGTCGGGACGCTAGTGCCTGTCTGTCGGGAGTTAAGGGTCAGGTTTGTTTGGGAAATGTTCTCTGAGCAAAGTTGGAAGCGACATGTTTTATTTTATGTTTTTTTCTTATAGTGCAATAATCATGAGATTCGTCCCGGCAAACACATCGGTGTTTGTATATCTGTCGCCAACAACCGGCTATTCGTTGGCTCCATTCCCAAGAGTAAAACAAAGGAGCAGATTGTTGAAGAGTTTGCTAAAGTCACAGGTAAAACATATCTCAATGTCGTCTTTTTTAAATGTATAGATGCATGACATTGTGTTTTAGTTCAGAAACCAATCTGTAAATGAAGGAATGTCTTTTTATTACCGTCAGAGGGCCTCAGTGACGTCATACTGTACCATCAACCCGACGACAAGAAGAAGAACCGGGGCTTCTGCTTCCTGGAGTACGAAGACCACAAAACGGCCGCTCAGGCTCGCCGCCGGCTCATGAGCGGCAAGGTGAAGGTGTGGGGCAACGTGGTGACGGTGGAGTGGGCCGACCCCATCGAGGACCCGGACCCGGAAGTCATGTCCAAGGTGAGAACTTATCATGTGTAGGACTCGTTGGAGGAGAGGCTGACGTGAGGGGTTTTTCACCTCCTCCTCCTCTGTCCGTTTTCTGCAGGTGAAGGTTTTATTTGTGAGGAATCTGGCCAATGGCGTCACAGAGGAGCTGCTGGAGACGTCCTTCAGTGAGTTTGGAAAGCTGGAGCGAGTCAAGAAGCTCAAAGACTACGCCTTCATTCACTTTGAGGAGAGGGACGGTGCAGTGAAGGTAGGGGGAGTTGATCTGCTTCAATCTTACATAACTGGTTGTTTGAACCAAAAAAAAGACGTTTGCAGAAACGTTAACAAACGTTGACTGGCTGCTTCTTTCCTCTCAGGCGTTGGAGGAAATGAACGGGAAGGAGCTGGAAGGAGAACCCATCGAGATCGTTTTTGCCAAACCGCCCGATCAGAAACGGAAGGAGCGCAAAGCTCAGAGACAAGCGGCCAAAACAGTAATGTAAGAAGGACGAACACAGAGTTCCTTTATATTCATAAGCTTCCAACGTCTATGGCGTCGACACAAAACAAAATATTAAAAAGTCCGTAAACCAAACTTTCAAAGGAATTAATATGATTTAAGAAGTCCTTTTTTTATTTCTTTCGTTAATTAATTTAACTCGTCGGTTCCGTCTTAGGCTGCACAATTAATCAAAAGTTTTATTGAAAGGCAATTTGTTAAATAAATGCCATTTTAAATTGAATACTGTGCTTCAGAGACGTCGTGTCCTACTCATCATCTCTAGACTTAAGAAAACATCTGTTTGTTGATTCCTGCTTATGATGTAACTATTATCAATCCGTCAGTCAAAATGTATTTATATATCTATATGTAGCCAAAATAAATGTGACAAGTTACACCGACCTGTTGATACAGGTGGGTGGCTCCTTTTGTGTGCAGCATCTTTTGAAAATTAAATTAAAAGTCTATAAACGCCAACAAATATTGATTGAAGCAGCATATTTTATCAATTGATTTTATCAAGACATTTGGACTTGAAACCGCTCTGTCGTTATTGTAAATGTTTGGATCGAGTCAAACAATCCCACGTAACCTCCACCGAATCTCACGCTACGATTAGTAGACTTTTATACATTTGTCAAATAGACAAATGTATAAAAGCTGAGCTGCATTCAAAGGTCTTAATGTCAACGTTATGATTTGAAACTATAAACTGTTAATTAATTGTATTCCTTCCTTCTTTCACCCTCATCAGGTACGATGACTATTACTACTACTCTCCTCCCTCACACATGCCGCATCCGGTCAGAGGCCGTGGCAGAGGCGGCAACCGTGGAGGCTATGCCGCCTACCCCCCCGACTACTACGGGTACGAGGACTACTACGACTACTACGGCTACGACTACCACAACTACCGCGGCGGCTACGACGACCCTTACTACGGCTACGACGACTTCCAGGCCCCTAGCAGAGGACGGGGCGGTAACCGGGGTTCCCGGGGCGGATCCTCTCCGGCCAGAGGACGCGGCGGCTCCGGAGGCGGTGGCGGTGCACCCAGAGGGAGGGCCAACTTCTCCCAGCGGGGCGGGCCCGGACCAGGCCGCGGCGGGCGGGGAGCAAGAGGAGGCAGCCTGCAGCCAAGAGGGCGAGGAGGGGTACGTGGTGCTCGGGGTGGCCGCGGTGGAAATGTAGGAGGAAAGCGCAAAGCTGACGGGTACAACCAGCCAGATTCCAAGCGTCGCCAGACCAATAATCAGAACTGGGGCTCTCAACCCATTGCTCAGCAACCGCTTCAAGGTGGTGATCATTCTGGTAACTATTCCGGTTACAAATCCGACAACCAGGAATTTTATCAGGATTCTTTTGGGCAACAGTGGAAGTAAACCAAGTAGGGCTTTGATAACAAAAAATACGTGGTTTGTTGGTTTTTTTTGTCTTTTTTTTAATTTAGAGACTTGATCTGATTGGCCCTCAATCTCATACGGTTGCCGGCAATTTTTATTTTTTCTCCTCAAAATTGGTGGCATCTGGCAAGATATCTTTTTGTACATATTTTAATAATCCGCTTGGACTCGAACCGTAGTCACTCCAACTTGTTTCTGGCGAACTGGTTTTCTTTCTACCCCCCTTTTTTTATTTTTTAAAAAACAAACATATGTTCGTTTTTAAAAGATTTATCATCACGTTTGAGAAAAATTTTAGATGCAAATATGTGCTCGAGCTGTCTATTTGGCTATAGCTTTATGTATGTTTTTAGAGATTCTGGTTTCCATGTTTTAAGTAGCTAACAGCAACAAAGCATATGTCTCCTAAACTTGTATTTAAAAACAAATGAAATTACAATTTGTATTGTCACAAAGTAAATGCAAATTGTAATTTCATTTGTTTTTAAATACAAGTTTAGGAGACATATGCTTTGTTGCTGTTAGCTACTTAAAACATGGAAACCAGAATCTCTAAAAACATACATAAAGCTATAGCCAAATAGACAGCTCGAGCACATATTTGCATCTAAAATTTTTCTCAAACGTGATGATAAATCTTTTAAAAACGAAAAAATGTTTGTTTTTTAAAAAAAAAAAAAAGGGCGATCGTAGTCCTTATCTTTTGGCTTTACATTTTGGCTTGTATTCTTTGCTGTTTGTCTGCTTTAATAAACATACACGCACATGTGTACAAAAAAAACTTCAAATTGTGTTGCAAATTCATGTTTCGGCAAATTCTCTCTTCAAATTGCCTTAAAAAAATTGAAAAAGGCTTTTCCTTGTGGAAGAAAATGGACTAAAGGTTTGCCAGTGTTAGCCACATGCTACATACAGTGTCACCTTGCATGCCATTAAAAATCCAAAAAGAAAAATCACTTTTTTATTTATTTATTTTTTTTATTAGTCGGCATCTCTCAAGTGCTCTGTATGTGTGGTGACATCCTTTTTTATGAGTTCCTCTCATGTCCAAAAAAC
>NW_022280064.1:5093450-5110294 GCF_004355925.1 Anarrhichthys ocellatus | reverse complement strand
TGCACGCTGTTTACGAGTCGGGGGGCAGGACTATTTAAAAAAAGCACAATTTGATTAATTATGAACGTGAAAAGTGAAGCTTGTCCCAGGAGGATCTACCTGGCTGCTGAAGGCCTGGATACTAATCTTGCATGTTTATGTGGAGGATTGTTGTGAGAGAGAGAGAACTGCCATGCATGACTCGCTTCTCATATATTTTTAGATATTTCTTGGCTGCTTTCTTAATGCGCCCCCCCGCCTCTTTTCTCTCTGCTTGGCCGATCGTCTCTTTTTCACCTGCTGCACCTCAATTTAATTTAGCATCCAAACCAGGCTGATTATGTTATTAGTCCTCTTTTAAAGATGTGCATGTTTAAAATCTGAGGTGTGCGTGCGTGCGTGCGTGACTCTAAACCGTAGATGTGTGTGTGGAGATGTGACATGATGCTGTTTCCATTGTCTAACTGCTTCCTTTTGTTACCTGACTAGCAGGACAAAGGGGTCGAGGCCGGTCCTGACGCGTCGCTATGAGGACCGACTCCGTCGACACTCTGCCGGCTGCCAAGTGGATGGAATGGTAAGGTCACCTGACTCAGTGGTCCAATGGTATTCCAGCCTTTTTTGTTTGTAATTAAGGAGCAGATTTCCTGAAAAAACTGCCATGTTAGAAGATAATCAGAGGAAATCTTGAGCTTGCTGTTTTTATTTGTTGTTAAATTTATAACCCCCCCCCCCCTGCCATTTGAGTCTTCCTGAGTTCATGATCGACATCCTTCCGGAAAAGTCTTTGCACTTTTTAAAGTTTTGGATTGATCTCTTAAACTACACGATGGACGAGACGTGATCTGTGATCATCAGAGATGTTGAAGGGTCGGGCGTTCCAGGAGATTTGGGTTCTTTGTAGAACCCGAACCACCCCGGGTCCGTTAACTACCTCAGTTGTAAGGACTCGCCTGATCTGTCCACATTTATTGTACTTGAGTCTCACAGGCAACATCAACGGAGCACTTAATGGATTTCAGCTCTCAGCGGAGACGTAGCTGCAGCTGTTAGCCTCACGACGGCGTATGACGGTCCAGATATATATCGTTACGGAGCCGGAAGAGGGTGTTAAAACTGAGAGGAGAGAAACTTTGAGTTGTGAATTTACAAGAAACTCTCCCAGATAAAGTCTAGAACTTACAACAGAAAAGGAACCTCATTACTTCATTTTACAAAGTTGGATCAACCTCGAGTAAGTTCAGTTTTATTCCCTCATAAATGTGTTTTTATTTGTTGTAAATCAGCCACTTTATTCACAGAGAATATCAAAGTATTTCTATTTAAATCTAGTAAACTCAGTTTCTTCTCTCTAAATATCACCCCCCTCCCTCCGGCTCTGTCATTGTATTTTGATTATTCTTTATTGTACCTACAATGGGCCCGATACGCCGTCGTAGTGTCTTGATACATGAACTGAGCGATGATGTAGTTTACAGATTGTTATTTTTAATGCCTGGACATCTCTTTTGTCTTCCACGATGGGAAACTGTCTTTCTTTTGTTTGTAACCATCGATGTAAAGATGTTTGATGTCTCAGTCTGTCTGCTCTGCACAAACATCTGTGATGTCCTCTTTATTTTATTTTATTTTATTTAGGCTCTTAAGCAGGTCTGGAAGAAAATTCATTTACTTCCTGTTCCAGAGAAGTTTAGGAATCCAAACTAAACGTGGAAAAAGTTTTCATCTTAAAAAGCATGGTTCTACATTTCACATTGTTATCATGACATAAGTGTGGTCGTGACAAGTGTAAAGAGTAGCTGGTGTTAATTCATGTCTCTTCACTATCGGTGTACACAGCAGACTGGAAATCAAAGAAATGTTTTAGACTTTTAAAGGAGCAAATCCATCCGACTACATTTGAGCTTTTAGGGAAAATAACGAGAAACCGCGACACACAAGTGATTAGATCTCAGCGACGGCTTCTTTCTGTTTTAGCAAATAGAAATCAGTTAAAATTCACTGAATATTAAACAAGTTAATATAAATTATAAGTGATCAGTTCTACATTAACAGATCCCACGAAGAGACCAAAACCAACCAAACGATGTGTTGGTTTGTTTTGTAATACTTTCTGCCCCCCCCCCCCCCCCCCCACCCCCAACCCCCCCCACACACACGCGCACACACACGCACACACTCCCTTTTAGCCTGTGGCATTCTGGGAATTGTAGGAAAAACACAATGAAGCAGTTTGAGTTGATCAACGTAACTTTATTGGATGTTTGGTTTTAATGATGGAACAGCGTCTGAGGTTTGGATTTCTCCTTTAAGCTCTTCTGTTTAAAGAGTCGGATTATTTCTCATTCTAGTATTGACTGTTGGATCACCAATTCTAAGGGTCAAGAATTATATATATATATATATGTGTGTATATATATATATATATATATATATATAATTTTTTTGCTAACAAGTGTTTGCATTCTTGCAAATGAATTGTTTTATACTGTACAGTGAGGTAAGGTAAACCTATTTTTCTAATAAAGTTATTGACTTTGATCTGGTGTCATTTATTGTAAATGTATATTAATTAGATCATAAACTCTTCTGTGAAGCAACATGGGTCTTTTTTCAAGTTCTTTATCAATAGTTACATTGAAGCAGTCTGGTATTAGAAATCTTGGATTTCAGGCTCCCCTCAAATAATTATGTATTTAAAAAATAAAGCAAAGACAAAGTTTAAAAGAAAGTTAAAATATAGGACAGATATGAACGAGTAATAGAAGTAATGAATAAATATATAGACATATTTTTATATTTCATTTACGTATAGATTGTTTTTAAAATATATTTATATTTATTAAAGCACACGATTAATACTCGATACATAAATCACATTTTAATTGTATTTAAATACTGTAGCACCCCGTTACCACAGAAATCCGGTTCAAAACACCGTAAAGGCACGTACACACAGGAAGCAGTGTTATACAAATATAAATTTTTTATTAGTACAAATCCAACTGTGTGGAGCAACCAGTGACAGCTGGTTTAGCGGGCAGGAGGAGTTCAGACCGTGCACTAAGATCGGCCTCACAATTTAAAGCAAAACAAACAAAACAGACCAAGGCAGCGTCCCACTAACTAGAAAACAAAAACAAAAGTAATCAAACAACTGCCAATAAACAGAAAACAAACCCAAAAAGATTGTAATTCAACCCACCGAATGTTCAGCAACCCAACCACCCCCACCTGGACTCCCCCCCAGCTACCATTGGAAGCTGCTCAGGACGCTCTAAAATAACACAAATACAACATTACATCTTTCTGAACTGTACCCAGTCCCCCAGCACCCGAGTCAGCCATCCCCCAAACACACGCTATCCCCTCTGTAACGGATGCCTCCCAGACACTGCGCCACCGACGCACCTTCTCATGCGGCCTCACGCTACGTCTGTGCTTGTTGTGGGAGAGCAAGTAGTTGGACTCGGCACCCCCGCTCGTGGCGGCGGACACAGAGCAGATTCAGCACAGCCGCTCGTGACCGCGGAGAGAAAGACAACGGCCGCGATTTGCCAGCAGGTGCATCTTTTCACCTAATCAGGCCCGTGCACCTCATTACTGGTCCGCCAGTAATGAGGTGCACCCCGTCAGTTCCACTTGGTTACAATAGTAAATAAGTCATTAGATAAATATTTATTTGTATTTCGGGTCACTTCTGACGCGCTGGAACGCTCTAACGGAAATGACGTTGTTTTGGTTTCAGGGTTGCCATGTCCGTTTGCTAAAATACACTTTTGGAGCGTTTAAATCTCTTGAGGCAAATTAAAATGTCCAAGTAATAGGTTACACTTTCTTTACAAACAAAATAATTTATATTTATTACAGACAAAATATATGGCATTTTAACAGAAAGCAAAACAGAGGGGGACATACTAAAAAAGCAGAATAAACATAATACACTAAGTACATAGATTTGTGTGTAAGTATGTATGTATACACCTCAATAAAATGCATTTGTTTTACCACTTTTATCATCTTACTATTATTGTTATATTCTGTTTTAATATTTACCTTGTTTTGGCTTCATTTCATTTTTTGTCTTGTGATATATTTATTTAATAATGATCATAATTATCATTCTTTTTTTACTACGTGTTGTGATTGGGAAATAAAATGTAAGCATCCTTTGTAGTTGTACATGTCCCCCCCCCATATGTTTGTATTTATTTATTTTTATTATACATTTATCTTTGTCAAGGATAGATGTGTATTTATGCTGGGACAACATTTGACCATATATGAATGCTAATTTTCTGATTTGTTTTGTTTTATTATTAAGAAAGAAATGAAGTGTGTGGGGATTTTTATTTTATTTTTTAAATTGAATAATAAATCACGGTTTAATTTACGTGCATGTCACACGGATCTGGCAACCCTTCTGACGGATTAGAAAACATTCCATATCTCGGGGAAGTCTTTCGGGACTCAAAAAAAAAAAACAAGGAAAACATGAAGTAACAACTTTATAAACTTTAGTCTGGGAATATTGTCTGGCCAACAGCCGAAGACTACTGTGGACAGGATGTGTTGTTTTATATGAAGAGCTGCTCCGATACTAGCGTCGCTGTAAGTATTTTAAAACCGAACGTCAACCGTCAACGCTAGCGTTAGCTGAGCTAGCTAACGTAGCTTAGCTAACAACTACAACGTCATTTCCGTTAGCGCGATCCAGCGCGTTAAAAGTGACCGGAAATACAAATAAATATATATCCAATGACTAATTTACTATTTAAATACAATTACATTTTGATTTATGTAGTGATCGTGTGGTTTGTGTAGATAAACTGTTTCTCAATATAAATGTAAAGGTTTCCACCACTGGAGGCTGTAATTGGGATATACATATACATATACAAATATATACATATATATATATATATATATATATATAAATTTAGATATTGATCTATATAGCTATAGCTATAGCTAGCTAATGCCAACGCTAGCATTAGCTAAGCTAGCTAGTTATTGTTGGCAGTAGTTTAAAATCTCAGTTTCACAGTTTGTTTTATCGTTAATTAAAACAGCCACGAACCTCCATTTTTATTAGTGTTAACTTACTTACAGTAAACTACGTTGACTGTATGAAATGTGTATTAATTTCGACTTTAACGCTATAATAATAATAACAACTGTGTAACTGTCACCAGGTCCCCTGAAGAAGGATGGCCGGTGTTTTAACGTTTGTGGAGAACGTGACGCGACGGCTGAAGATCGACGTCATGAGAGAAGCTGGACGTCAGTATCCGGTCTTCTGCTTCCTGCTGCTGTCTCTGGTGACGATGACTCTGCTGCTCAACAGGTCTCACACACACACACACACACACACACACACACACACACACACAAAATCACTTTTATTGGACATGTGTGGTGGCCTCCTCCTCCTCTCCCTCCTCCTCTTCATATTATCTGATCTCTTAATAACTCAAATGAAACACTGAGATGATGGACAGAAATATAATCTGTAACTGTTCTTAAAAAACAATTCAAATCATGTTTTGATCCAAAATAGTGAAATAAATTTCTGCTCATTCTCAGGTTCCTGCTTCTCTCCGTCGTATAAAATGTTAAATTGAAAGTTTTTCAGTTGTGTACATCTGAAGATGTGTCGGTGCCTCCAGGTATCTCCACATCCTGATGGTCTTCTGGTCCTTCCTGGCTGGCGTCACTACTTTCTATTGCTCCCTCGGACCGGAGACCCTCCTACCCAATGTCCTCTTCAGCGTGAAGCCGAGGAGCAAAGTAAGTCTGTATGATAATCATTTAATAAATCTAGTCATTATTATGTTTAATGAAGTATAATAATGTGCGTAGAGCTCGTGTTAGGAAGTTAAACAGCTCATTCATCTCGAATATCTATTTATATTCATGTGAAAACATCTCCTTCAAACTACTGGATTTATTCAAGTTTATCACCAAAACTACATTTTACAGATGACAGTGAACACATCATGATAAGGTTATAATGTACCTTCAGCCAGTACTCATGTTCACTGAGCAGAGCCTGAAGGCATCATGATATACCTGAAGTGAACCTCCTGTTGGTTAGCCGTTAGCGGTGCTGCTAACGTTACTAGCTCTCCTCCTGTTGGTTAGCCGTTAGCGGTGCTGCTAACGTTACTAGCTCTCCTCCTGTTGGTTAGCCGTTAGCGGTGCTGCTAACGTTACTAGCTCTCCTCCCGTTGGTTAGCCGTTAGCGGTGCTGCTAACGTTACTAGCTCTCCTGTTGCTTTAAACACTGATTGGTTGTTTATGATGAAACATGATCAGAGATCAGAAACACATGTTATACTGAGTCAGTAACACTTTATTTACACTCTGATGGTTAACGATAAAACTTTATTTACATTCTGATGGTTAACGTTAAAACGTGAGGGGGGTCAGTACGGAGCCACTACGGTCCTTTACACCACTAATGTGAACACATTACTCAGAGATGTTTTCCTCCATTGTATATCGTGTGTAACATATAAACCGGCAACTAATGATTCTTTTCTCGATGAATTGCTTGGTCTTTAAAATGTCCAAATCCCAAAGATCTTCACTTTAATCTGATATAAAACAGATAAAAAGCAAGAAAATCTTTGTATCTGAGAAGTTGAAAATATTCTCTTACTTGAATGATAAATCGATGACTGATTATTTTTCTCTTGATTGATTAGTCGACTCCTCGTTGCAGCTCTCGTGATAAAACTGTTTTCTTGTTTTCCTCCATCAGCGGCGGGAGCAGGAGCTGTTTCCTCTGGGCCACAGCTGTGCCGTGTGCGGGAAGGTCAAGTGCAGCCGTCACCGGTACGTTCACACGTCACGCAACGCAGACGAACACACGACGCAGACGAACACGCCTCACGCTTATCTTAAGACCCACAACATTATATCTCTCCACACCCAAACAACAACAACAACAACAACAACATACTGCATTAATCATCGAAGTGTGGTGAGCAGAGATGTGTTTGTAAAGATGGTCACACTGATAATAAACTCACGTTTGGTTCTTTGCAGGCCAACGCTGCTCCTTGAGAACTATCAGCCGTGGTTGGACCTGAAGGTTCACTCAAAAGTGGACGCTTCAGTAGCAGAGGTACCTCAATGTCAACGCTTGTATCCTCAAATGAACTGTTAATTATCTGAGAGTAAAACTGAGAAACACGTTTGTCTGTAAAGCTGTTGAATGAATGTAAATTTCATCGGTTAAGTTTTCTGCCTGCAGGTGTTTGAGTTGGTTCTGGAGAACTTCGTGTACCCCTGGTACAGGTGAGAGGGAACATCAACAAAGTGCTCTTGATAGTTTATATGTTAGAAGTTTTTCTGAACTTCCGCCTCTGGTTTTTAGGGACATCACAGACGACGAGGCGTGTGTGGACGAACTAAGGATGACTTTTCGCTTCTTCACGTCGGTGCTCGTCCGCCGGGCTCAGAAGGTTAGTCGTGTGTTTAGAGACACAAGGAGGAGGACTCATGCTCGATTATGTTCTAATACTATAATATGATTGAGTCTTTTAATGCGTCGTCTTTCACTGATGCTGCAGGTTGATGTTCCGGCTGTGTTTGCAGACAAAGTGATGAAAGCTGTGATGAAGCACATTGAAATTATTGTGAAAGCTCGAGAAAAAGGTACGAACCTCCCGTACGAGTCAACATCGTCACCGTCTTCACTTACATGTTGCTGCTTCTTTTATTTATGTATTTATTCTTTCATTCATTGTCATTCTACAGAACGTACACATCCTCACACAGACATCAAAACCAGGAACAACAGCAATAACAAAGCAAAACATCGTAATACAATGAACCAATTAGGAATAAATTATGAAGTAAAATAAATGTATAATAATTTACATTCATTCAAGCAACTTAAAGCTACACTGCCAGGAGCCACTTATATGAAATTAAACGCGTACATTTCTGGTGTTGTAAATCCAAATCTCATGGTGGATGATGCTGGTTTGTGGAAGGTAACCTCGTGTGTGTGTGTGTGTGTGTGTGTGTGTGTGTGTGTGTGTGCAGTGAAGGGTGTGGAGGGTCTACAGCAGGCGTCTCTGGATGAATACGGCTCTGACCTCCACATCGCTCTGCGGAGCCGTAAAGACGAGCTGCTGTACCTGAGGAAGCTGACTGAGATGCTGTTTCCTTACGTCATGCCGCCCAAAGCCACAGACTGCAGGTAGGCCGACCAGAACCTCAGAGACTGAACTGGGTCACATCTCTAGAATGTTTGAAGTTGAGTCTAGAACAAGTCTGTAATAATCTGTGGAGCCTAAACACAGACACTCAGAACCTCAAGGACTAAGACGTTCTACTGAAACTACATTAAAACCACAAGGTTCTACGTTAATCTAGAACCCTGTCTTCATCATTTCACTTTTTAATATTTGACACCAGATTGAGCCTTTTTCTCTTGTTTAGTTCTTATTGTTAAATACATGCTGCTCTCCTGTGTTCCTGCACTAACAGGACCAATGCATCAACATCAATGTTTGTCTCTAATCACTGAGGAAGAGGAGGGGGAGGATAAGGTTGAGGAAGAGTCGGGGGGGAAGCAACATTTTAAACTGCGTGTATAATAAACTTGAATCACTTACTTTAGTGAACTGTTGGTATGTAAATATGTGTCTGTTAGTGAACGATATAATATATATATATAACATATATATGTATATAATAATATGAATATTAGTGTATTAAAGTTGTAGCTGTGGTCTCTGCTCAGATCTCTGGCTCTGCTGCTGAGGGAGGTGATGGCCGGATCCGTCATGTTACCCACCATGGACTTCATGGCCAACCCTGTAAGTAGAGCAGCAGCTAATAAGTTATTCACTTCATTTATTCACTTTATTTATTCACTTCATTTATTTACAGTGAGTTTACAAACAGGCTTTGACGGACAGAAGCAGGAGAATATAACAGAAACACAAGAAAACAACAAACAAAGGGAACATTTGAACACTGATAAAACAATACAATATATGAAACAATACAAACAAATAAATACAAAATAAATATATAAATTAAAGCACTAGAAATATGACGTCACAGAAAGTCTGTAAAAATGTGTTTAAGAAGTAATTTAATTTGAAGAAAAGAGTTTTGTTTAAGTTTCCACCGAATATATCGATTTAATAACACATGTCAATAATAAAACACAACTCATCGTTTATGGCAAACACTGAAGGTTTTACAATATTCAATTTCAACTTAATGAGGACATGAAGACATTAATACTACATCCATACTACTCCGTTTCTATTAGGAAGCAGATTTGTCAAATAGAAACGATCTCCGTCCACACGGGCGTTTCAGCATCGTTTTCGAATTGATCTGCATCCACACGGCAACCTTTGAAGACGGACACCACGTGACCATTAACGTACACTGGGCATGCGCGTGACGGTGTAAACAGGAAGTAGATTGGTTGCTTAGTTAAAAAAAATACGACAGAGTAATAAAGTACTCTTTAATAATGAAAGGTTGTATTTGATACTTAAGATCGTCCTCTAAAATATTCCTCTATAAACTCAAACAGACAGTTCATGGAACGTTTTAGAAGTTTTATTTTTCAGACGTAGTTACAGCGCTGCGGGTCTCTATCTCTCTCTCACATCAAATTTACTTTAAGATCAACACTTACACGTAAACGTTTACTCGATTATGGGTCATAAATGTGGTCAACACACGTCTCTCACTCGTTTCCTCCGTGTTGTTGTCTGTTCTCACTCATAGCTCTGAATAGCATTTACCGCTAACTGTGGCTTGACCGCTCCATAGGGCTGATGACGCCGCTCGCTAATCGCTCCAATAACAGCTGCTTCCTCCCCAGAAATGCAGACTTTTACTGCACAACAGCTGCTAGTACAGACAACAAAGCAAGCAACGCTTGGAATTCGTTATCCATGTAGAAATGAATCACTGGTAGCCCAGTTTGTTTTCTTCCGGGTACGGGTCACATGAGTGTGACGAATCAGGGAAGGAGACGTCATGGCTGCTAAGAACCAATCAAGTCGCAAACACGGGTGTGGGCGTCATTTTTCCTAAACATCTGTTTCCGACCGTCCACACGCAAACGCAACCCCGGAGTTTTTAAACTCCTCCAACCTCGGGAGTGTTTTCAAACTCCTTCGCTTAGGGTGCTCCAAAACTCCGGCGTAGTGTGGCCGCTCAGTGTAAACGTAGCAAAACATCATGTGTTTCCATACGTAAGCAGAGTAGTGTGGACATGTCTTAAGACAACGTGATGTTTCTCTTGTTTTCAGGACATTAAGACAACGTGATGTTTCTCTTGTTTTCAGGACATTAAGACAACGTGATGTTTCTCTTGTTTTCAGGACATTAAGACAACATGATGTTTCTCTTGTTTTCAGGACATTAAGACAACGTGATGTTTCTCTTGTTTTCAGGACATTAGGACATTAAGACAACGTGATGTTTCTCTTGTTTTCAGGACATTAGGACATTAAGACAACGTGATGTTTCTCTTGTTTTTCAGGACACTGTGAACCTCATGGTGCTGATATTTGTTGATGACACTCCAGTAAGTTCACAGAACATCTCATGAATCCCGATTCCTTAAACATGGAACCGTTCTTCTGCTGCTTTATCTGAACGTCTTCTGTGTCTCCAGCCTGAAGCAGCGATCGATCCTCCGTCTGTCCTCGTGCCCTTTTTACAGAAATACGCCGACGTCGGCAACAAGAAGCCGTCGGTGAGTAACTCGCCCAGAGAGACGGCGAGCACGCTGATCGAGAGGAGGGGGAGGAGAAGAGAGGGGGAGAGGAGGAAGAGGAGGAGGGGGAAGAAGGGGAGGGGGAGGAAGAGGAGGAGGGGGAGGAAGAAGGGGAGGGGGAGGAAGAGTAAGAAGAGGAGGAGGAAGAGGGGGAGGAAGAGGAGGAGGAAGAAGGGGAGGGCGAGGAAGAGTAAGAAGATCTTCTCATCTTGTATTTAACTCTCTCTCTCTCTCTCTCTCTCTCTCTCTCTCTCTCTCTCTCTCTCTCTCTTCATTGAGCATTCTCTAAACTAACTGGACTGTGTCCGTCTTCAGGTGCTGAAGTTGGACCTGAAGGAGATCCGGGAGCAGCAGGATCTCCTCTTTCGCTTCATGAACTTCCTGAAGCAGGAAGGAGCCGTTCACGTGCTGCAGTTCTGCCTCACTGTGGGTAAGGAACCGCAGAACTACCTCAGAACAACTAAGACACGCAAACCTGCAGCCGTCTTACCAGCAATGTGGGAGCAGATGTTTCTCCCCTGAGACATAGATATATATATATACAGTATATATACACAGTATATGTATGTATGTATGTATATATATACAGTATATATATATACAGTACATATATATATATATATGTGTGTGTGTGTGTGTGTGTGTGTGTGTGTGTGTGTATATATATATATATCCGTTTGTGTGTTGTTTTCCTCCAGAGGAGTTCAATGATAAGATCCTGATTCCGGATCTGAGCGACTCTGAGCTGCAGCGGCTGCACGGCGAGGTGCTGCACATCTACGAGACGTACTGCCTCGACGAGAGCATCGACAAGATCAGCTTCGACCGCTTCATCGTGGAGGAGATCAGGAACAGTGAGAAGGCTGCCGTCACACTCCCACACACAGACTAATATTCTACTGTAATTACAAATACAACAACACAATATATATATATATATATATATATATATATATTTCTGTTTGGGTATTCAGAATTGGGTAGCGAGACATATGAGACAGGATACTACTCGGGCTACCTGAGTCTGTGTGGACGTTTGGACTACAGTTTGAGACACTCGGCTCGTTTTCTTTGCCGGACTCTGTTCTCGTGCAGAGATGTAAAGAATAAAAGCTTGAAGGACGCAGGCGTGTAAGACTGTCAGAGCGGAGAGGACGAGAGTTCACGAGCAACGTGACTGCAGCTGGAAGAGGAGGAAACATTTAAAGTTATTATCATTGACATATGTACCGCTGCAATCAAACGGTTTGTGAAGAGTTGCATCATGGGAAATGTAGGAGCTAGTGTTTTTGGAGCTTGGTCCGTACTAGGAACTGAAAGTCCTCCTTTAAACACTCAACATCTCCCATAATTCATCAGAATAGGCGTTTCAGTCCGTACATAAACTATTCTTTGGTCTCACAGGAAGAGCCGTGTGTCCTGTTTTTCGCTAACTTGGTTTAACGTCTCACTCTGCTGCAGTGATGTCACATGTGTCCTACTTTTGCAGCCTGTCGTGGAGTTGCTCTCTAAAACACTCCGAATGTATTTGTGCCTCTCAGTCGCTGAAGGTCCGTACGGCGGCGTGGTGAAGCTGCAGACGATGCACTGCCTGTTCGAGGCGTATGAACACGTCCTGTCTCTGCTGGAGAGAGTCTTCACCCCGATGTTCTGTCACAGCGACGAAGTAACGCCTCAACGACCATCTCACTGCACCTGCTCACAAACTCTAAATATAGACTCTCAGTATTTGTCTGTTTCAACGTCGCAAAGTACAGTTACTTGTATTTGCTCAAGGTACTAGTACTCAATGTTAGATTATACTTCTACAACACAGTTATAATCCTACAGCTTAAGTTACTTGTTACCTTTTCAGATTGAGATTCCTACTAACAAAGCATACGATCATATTATAAGATATCTTGCATTTATTATCAAAGTTTATATATTAATGCTCCAGAAACGATATGAAACATAATAATGCGACGGGCTTCTGATACTGAAAGCACACTTTATTTTTACTTAAAGCTACTACGAGGAACTTTAATTGAGTGTTGGTTCTGTCGCCCCCTGTGGACTAAAGTAGTAGTGCTTCAAAGCACCAGAGAAAACCTGTCATGTTACTGCAGCAGGTCTGACAGTGAGAGTTTTAAACTTCTACTTGAGCGAAGGATCTGAATAAGTCTTATACCAGTAGTTTTTATTGTGAATATGAATATAGTTCATTTAATGGTTTAAACTGAGAGTTCAAGTCATTGATTAGCTGTAACTTGTACATGTGTGTGTGTGTGTGTTGTTCAGTACTTCAGACACCTGCTGAGAGGAGCAGAGTCTCCAACGAGGAACTCAAGAATCAACAGGTTTGTGATGAGGTATCATTCAGGGGGCAACAGCAGCAAACAGAGTGAAAACTGAGACAAAGTGCTAATGGAAACACCGATCACGGAGTTTATTCCTTATAGAAACTAATCGTATGCAAGTATTGGAACAGTGAGTTAAACTGGCTCATTCCACTGAGTCATTTGATTGTTATTGTTCTAGTAACAGCTGATTAGAGAGCTTCAGAGTGTTGAAGGTGTTTTTACACGGCGTCTGTATCTGGTGGTGAGAGCGGCCCTCTGAATACACCGCAGTAAGCTTTAGCTGCATCTGTGCATCTCATTCCAGAAATAGCTTCAGTTTGGAAGACAGCAGGTGAGTAGGTCTTCGGCATGTCGCCTGACAGATGCTGGATGCAAACACGCAACAGTGCAGCGTGTTGATGACGCACGCCGATGCTGAGAACCTGAGAAACTCTGCTCTAACAAAGCTTCACTTCAGGAGCCTCTGCTGGGCCTTTGTGTTTGTTGTGCTGACGCTTGCACTTTGAATTTTAACCTCATGTTTGAGACGATGGAGCCGTGAAAGAAGAAGTCACTGAATACTGTGAAGAAGCACTTTGACCTAAACGGTCTCTGATGATGTAATGAAGGAGGCTTGTAGCTGCTCTGCATGTCTGCTGCATGACCGAGTCGGTTAACGGAGAGAGAGAGAGAGAGAGAGAGAGAGGGGTGTGATTTACGTTGTTGTGTTGTATTATTGAATCCAGGTTAGATGCTTTCCACGTGTCAGCCTTTCTTTTCCTCTGCTCACTGTAGAAACTTGTCGAAGCGAGGCGAGTCGTTCGGCATCAGCAGGATCGGCAGTAGAATCAAAGGCGTGTTCAAGAGCACGACCATGGAGGGCTCCGTGCTGCCGCCCAGCGCCATGAACGACTACGACGACGACCTGGTGAGTGTTTCAGGAGGACGAGGAACTGTGACAACAAACAGAACGGCGATAAATGACTTTCTCACGCGTCGAAACGTTAGATCCGTTCATGTCGTGTTGTCTGCAGAGTTAACTCGCGTTGTTGTGCTCGTATTTCTAAACATGTTAGAAAGCATTCTATCATCTTCTGCATTTAAAGAGATAAAACCTTCACGGCTTATTTCAGACTTACAGGTGTTACAAATTTAGAGTTTAACGTCTTTTTCACTCTCACTGACTCTCTCTGCGCTCTCATCCATCTATCTGTCCCCCCTGATCGTCCACACATACATTATATCTAAATGATCACCAGAGCTACTCTAGATGATGACAGAGGAACAGCTTTACTACTTGTTGTATTCAACTTTAGAAACATCATTTCTCTCCTCATAAACGTCTCGGACATTAAGATTATTCTGTGCCTGTGATTAGATGATTACATTTAATTTACGTTATGTTCATGCTAACGTCACTTCAGCAGGAAGTTAAAACCAGACGTTGAACTTCTTCCTTGTTACTCGTCTCCTCCTGCAGGTGGAGGAGGCGACCGTCGTGGTGGAGGACGACTCCCCCGCCGAGCCGGCCGGCACGCCGGGCTCCCTGAGGAACCTGTCGGCCTGGAGCATCGTCATCCCGTACATCGACGTCTACGACGACGACGCCAAGCGGGAGAAGATCCCCGTCTTCTGCATCGACGTGGAGCGCAAAGACCGGAAGGAAGGTGAGCCGACAAGTACCGTCCCGCAAACAAGTAATCCGAACTGTTTATTTAAGAATCAAATGACTTCAACAGAAACCAGTGTAAGCCCGTCGCTGTGAAACTGGAGTCTGTTTAATCATCGAGCTTTCCTTCACGTCACACATGATGTCCTCTGTTCTTCTTCTTCTTCTTCTTCTCACAGTTGGCCATGAAACTGAGAAGTTGTCGGTGTACAGAAGATACCTGGAGTTCTACGTACTGGAATCCAAACTCACCGAGTTCCACGGTAACATTTAGCAACTTTATTTCACCCGAAGACAACATTCAGTACCACGAGGGAAAAGGCCTCAACATTTCCTCTGACAGGTCTGAACTCTGGTACGGACGTTGTTCTGGGGAATTATCTCAGAGTGTAACTCACATGAAAGATCACACTTTCATCACTTTCATCACTTTTAAAGGAGGGAACACGCTGACATTGTGTTCATAAAATGTCTTCCAGATGAAATATCTTTGATATTCAACTTGTTGTGAGTTCCTGAGATACGTTTCTTATCGTACTCTCTTTAGTGTTCGGACACACGATGGCACTATTGTCTATTCTGAAGATAATGAATATAGAATAGACAGTAGTCCAATGTGCACAAAGAATACATTAATTATGATAATAAAAACTCACTTAAAGGTAAAATTATTTTGCATATTCTAATGAGAATATTAACTTGTGTAAAATACTGATCTAACGTTGTTTATATATTTATTTATTTTTTCAGGCACGTTTGCAGACGCTCAGCTTCCATCCAAAAGAATTATTGGACCAAAGAATTATGATTTTCTCGCATCCAAAAGGGAAGAATTTGAGGAGTATTTACAGGTATGAGACCTTCATCAGGAGCTCAAGGTTATTCAATGTCGTCTTGTTCTTTGCTGCTGAGAGGGAACGTCTCTTCAATTAATAAAGAAACCGATTAAAGTTCCTATATTTCATCATGAGAAGACAGCAGAACAGCACAGTGTCAGGAAGGTATTAAAGGAGAAGTTGAGGGGCGGAGACTTTATGATGAAATGAGAAAAACAAAAGTTTACATACATTCTACGGACTACATTGTTGTTTCTTTCACTTTGTTCTTTATTGAGTTTTTGCAAAGCTTTGAACAGAACACAGACAATACAGGAGGTTATGGAAACAATAAGAATAAAGTGAACAGTAAGTAGAAACACGTCTATATTCATACAAATGTATTATAATTAGTTATTCATCTGGTTGTATCTTCCAGTCCCAGCATGCACCACAGGGCGGGTGTTCAGGATCTCGTGTTGATCGACAGCATTAACGTTTTAACCCAATAAATCCTTATCTTTGTACAATTCCAGAACATAAGCGAGCGCTCGGCCTCTGCGGACTAGTTTTACTGTTTGTTGTGTTTGACCTCGCAGAGACTCGCATCTGAGTTTGTGTTCTGGAGCAGAAGAGCAGTTAAATAGCTTATTTTTAATTTAATTTAATTAGGTTTATTTGACATGTTGGCAGAGTTAACTTTAAATAAAGTGACTTCTTGTTGTAGCTCATTTTCCTGGTTCGGCTTTAAAGAAATAAAAACACAAATAGAAACAATAAAACGACGACTACAAACTAATGAAAACAAGATGTTAGAACAGTAACTGATAACATTAATAAAGGAATATTAATATGAATATTGTATGGACTCACGTATCCCGGTGTTCACTCACTCGCCATAAAAACACTTCAAAGCTTTTCATACTGTCGATAAATGAGAGATTTACAAACTTCTAAAAGCTTAATCAATTATAAAATGGTGCCATTTTTATTGACATCTCATCTAATACTTCAAAGCTTCTGTATGTTTTCTTATTGTATCTCAGAATGTATCGAGATACGTATTCAATCGTCTCGAGAGGGAAAGATTCTCAGCCCAACTTGGATATATTTAATAGCTTCTGATCCAATATTTTCAAAGCTTGTTTAGCTCGTTGTGTTTCATTGCCTGGCCCCAGACGGCTGCACAATAACAAAGATAAAATGAAAGTGTAACCTAAACTATGAATATAATAACCCCTGGTGTGTGTGTGTGTGTGTGTGTGTGTGTGTGTGTGTGTGTGTGTGTG
>NW_022280064.1:5083910-5093440 GCF_004355925.1 Anarrhichthys ocellatus | reverse complement strand
TGTGTGTGTGTGTGTGTGTGTGTGTGTGTGTGTGTGTGTGTGTGTGTTTGCGTGCGTGCGTGCGTGCGTGCGTGCGCAGAGACTCCTGCAGCATCCAGAGCTCAGTAACAGTCAGCTGCTGGCAGACTTCCTGTCTCCTCACAGCATGGGGTCTCAGTTCCTGGACCGGATGCTGCCTGATGTCAACCTGGGTACGTACGCATTAAATATCTTACTTAAAACTAAAGCTGAGAAACCAGCAAGAATACGCTGCACTTTAAAGATTATTCAACCTAAAGAAAACAGTGTGGCCAACTCTTCCACTTGCTTTAGAAGTCTCTAAATCTAGTGAGCAAGTCTCCAAGTCCTCCCTCCAAAGACACTCCCCTAAATGATCATTATGAAAGTAAACTACAAACATGGCTGCTGTTCGCACTCACAGATGTTAAGATGGCAGCTTGTGGAATGAAATGATTGGATGAGCATTTGATTTGATTGCTGTCAGGATGTAATGAGAACTTCAGCAAGATTACCAATCCTTCCTTTTTATGTGATCTTTGCATTAATTTGCTACTCTGTGTTATTAGAAAATATATATATATATATATATATATATATATATTGTGTATATTGATTGTAGCCATATCATCCAGCACTGCTGCTCTGAAATGAGTTTTACAAACTAGAATTACATCCTCCGCCAAACTCTGATCAGTTCAACCTCGGGGCAAGTTGGACGCTTGTGCCAAAGTTTGAAGAAACTCCCTTTAGACATTGCTGAGATAACACAGAGCGGGACAGACGGATATTCTGAAAACATAAACCCTCCAGAGACATAAACAAAACAGACAAAATATGCATCTTTGAGCAAGGCACTAAACCCCCATCTGACCACTGTCTTCAAATGTGTTCAAGTCCGTCCTATTTGGAGAGATATGAACCAAACTATTACTTATGTTCATGTAACTGCATCATGAAGTTAAATCTTCTAAATATCTCAGAAGACTCAGCTGGTTGTGATTAAAGTGTGTAGTTTAATAAACAGGCGTCCTGCTGCTTTTTAAATATGTTTTTCTTTTTATTAATCTGTACAATCACCTCTTTCCTCCTTTACTTACTGACTGTGTTTGTTTTACAGGAAAGATATTTAAGTCTGTGCCGGGGAAGCTGATGAAAGAGGTGAGTCCCTCCTGAGCTCAACTCTGCTGAAACGATGATTAATTACTTTCTGCAGTATTTACTTCAGTTTCCAGTTGTTATGCTAAACTAAGATAACAATTGTAATTAACTGTAAACTCACCTTTATAAAAATCCCTGTAAAGACTGGAGTCAAATATTATTTATTGTAATGAAACAAAGGTTAAAGGTTTTAATATCCTGTAAACGATTTTATTTGGCTGCAAAGTATTGACTCAAATGTAGATTTTTAGGATCTTCTGTTTTTTTTGCATTAAAAAAAACATTGTCCGTCTTTGTAAAATCCTCAGACATAATAATATTAAAAATTAACTCATTATTTTACTTCTAAATTAAAGTCATTTCCTTTTTCATGTTTGAAAGCAGCGGGCGACTAGCGCACTTCATGCCTGCATTCTCTCTAGTGTCCACCAGGGGGCGACTCCTCTGGTTGTATAGAAGTCTATGAGAAAATGACTCTACTTCTCTCTTGATTTATTACCTCAGTAAACATTGTAAACATGAGTCTATGGTCTCAATCTCTAGTTTCAAGTCTTCTTCAATACAGCATGATGTTCATTTAGTACATTATGGTCCATTTAGAGTCAAACAGACCATAAAGCAGGGGATGCTTTAGGGCGGGGCTACACAGTGATTGACAGGTCTCTACTAGAGACGTTGTCCATGTTTGATGTTGTGGTCTCAGTTCAACCAGCAAACCTCTTACGCTGCATAAAATGAGTTTATGGTATTTTGGGTCGAGCTTTATTCTACAACAACACATTCGACAGCGATACTAAGTACAGGTTCAGGATCCTTTAGGGCCGAGCAGCACTTAAAGACTTGTCTCTCTCAGGTTCAACAGCGACACTGACTGATATGAAACACTGTGAAACTTGTTTTTTCTCCAGAAAGGACAGAACCTGGACCCGTTCATCCAGTCCTTCTTCAACTCCTGCGAGTCGCCCAAACCCAAACCCAGCCGCCCGGAGCTGACCATCCTCAGCCCGTCCACCGAGAGCAACAAGAAGGTACAAACACAAACGTCTCTGGAGCAGGATGTTTACTCTTTTTATGCAGCCGGCTTTAAGGAAGTAAACTGATTACCTTAATCAAAGCACTGCAAATAGATATGTCCTGTCAGTCCACAGGGAATTTAAAAAGTCCCTTTTTATACGGTTGGACAGGATTTCCTCTTCCTTCAGGGAGGAAGAGTTATGTCAGCTGTACGATAAACCTTCATGTTGTTCTCCATGGAGACACTTTGGGTTAACGAGGGGTTGTAGCCTGTGTGTCGCACAGGAAACTGATATTGTTGGCACCATTTAGTGTTGTGTAATATTAGTCACGCTTTGCTTTCACCTGCAGCTCTTCAACAACCTGTTCAAGAACAACGCGAACCTGTCGGAGAGTTCAGAGAGGAAACAAAACGACAACATCTTCCTGGAAATGATCTCTGTAGACGGCATGTATGACTACATGATGTACATCGGTAAGTGATGCTCACTGAGTCTCAGACAATATGAAACCACTAAAACATGGGTTCAGTCTCTCTGTGTCGTGACTCTTCAGTCTCTGTGTCGTGACTCTTCAGTCTCTGTCGTGACTCTTTAGTCTCTGTCGTGACACTTCAGTCTCTGTGTCGTGACTCTTCATTCTCTGTGTCGTGACACTTCAGTCTCTGTGTCGTGACTCTTCAGTCTCTGTGTTGTGACTCTTTCGTCTCTCTGTGTCTTGACTCTTCAGTCTCTGTCTTGACTCTTCAGTCTCTGTGTCGTGACTCTTCAGTCTCTGTGTCGTGACTCTTCAGTCTCTGTGTCGTGACTCTAGTCTCTGTGTTGTGACTCTTCAGTCTCTGTGTCGTGACTCTTCAGTCTCTGTCGTGACTCTTCAGTCTCTGTCTTGGCTCTTCAGTCTCTGTGTCGTGGCTCTTTAGTCTCTGTGTCGTGACTCTTCAGTCTCTGTGTCGTGACTCTTCAGTCTCTGTGTCGTGACTCTTCAGTCTCTGTGTGTCGTGAGTCTTCAGTCTCTGTGTCGTGAGTCTTCAGTCTCTGTGTCGCGAGTCTTCAGTCTCTGTGTCATGACTCTTCAGTCTCTGTGTTGTGACTCTTCAGTCTCTGTCTTGACTCTTTAGTCTCTGTCTTGACTCTTCGGTCTCTGTGTCGTGACTCTTCGGTCTCTGTGCCGTGACTCTTCGGTCTCTGTGCCGTGACTCTTCGGTCTCTGTGCCGTGACTCTTCGGTCTCTGTGCCGTGACTCTTCGGTCTCTGTGCCGTGACTCTTCGGTCTCTGTGTCGTGACTTCAGTCTCTGTGTCGTGACTCTTCAGTCTCTCTGTGTCGTGACTCTTTAGTCTCTCTGTGTCGTGACTCTTTAGTCTCTCTGTGTCGTGACTCTTTAGTCTCTGTGTCGTGACTCTTTAGTCTCTGTGTCGTGACTCTTCAGTCTCTGTGTTGTGAGTCTTCAGTCTCTGTGTCGTGACTCTTTAGTCTCTCTGTGTCGTGACTCTTTAGTCTCTCTGTGTCGTGACTCTTTAGTCTCTCTGTGTCGTGACTCTTTAGTCTCTGTGTCGTGACTTCAGTCTCTGTGTTGTGACTCTTCAGTCTCTGTGTCATGAGTCTTCAGTCTCTGTGTTGTGACTCTTCAGTCTCTGTGTTGTGACTCTTTAGTCTCTCTGTGTTGTGACTCTTCAGTCTGTGTCGTGACTCTTTAGACTCTCTGTGTCGTGACTCTTTAGTCTCTCTGTGTTGTGACTCTTCAGTCTCTGTGTTGTGACTCTTTAGTCTCTCTGTGTTGTGACTCTTCAGTCTCTCTGTTGTGACTCTTCAGTCTGTGTCGTGACTCTTTAGACTCTCTGTGTCGTGACTCTTCAGTCTCTGTGTCGTGACTCTTCAGTCTCTGTGTGTCGTGACTCTTTAGTCTCTGTGTGTTGTGACTCTTTATGCTCTGTGTTGTGACTCTTCAGTCTGTCCTGGTGTTTTGACTGACAGGTCGGATGGTGTTCCACACGGCCGACTGGCTCCATCACTGTCTGGCTGCGGGGAGGATTCTGCTGAAGAACACGTTTGAAGCCTACATGGACCAGTTCATGCAGTCCAAGCTGGAGATGGTCCTCCAGGAGCACCACCTGGTGTCGCTCATCACACAGCTCAGGGGTTTGTGTTGTTTATGTACAGTATTCAGAGAGGTACAGTCCTGGTTCAACATCAGGGATCACTGGGATGTTGTTTTCCTGAACCAGAGATTTGTGGATCCACATGTGGTCTATTCCTAAAAACAAAAATAGTTTCCTGGTGAAACAGTCAAAATAAACGGCACAAAACAAACTAAAAGAGCAGTAACTGAGGAGACGCTGTCATGAATGTCCTTAATTCACAGTGAGGAAATATATGAAGCTCAATTAATAATCAGTTAAGACTAAAAACATAACACGCAATAAATAAGAATGAGATGAATAAATAAAGCTGAATTCAAAGCCAGACTAAAAAGGTACATCTTGAGTTTGCTTTTAAACATTTTTGACATTCTCTGAGTAAGATATTTAGTTTAATTTATTGATTAGTTGTTTTTAAAATGTTTTTTTTTAAATGTTTTTTAAATTTTTAATGACTTATGTCCAAGAACCTTCTGAATGCATCGCAGGTAAACACAACATTTAAAGTGATGCTTTTGTGGAGCATCTCAGTTTTACAGATCTGTCGAGTTTTAGTCGATTTGATAATTTGTCGTCCTGGTTTGAATATCTGCAGTTTTCTCCTCTTCTGTCTTCGACCGTCAGAAACAATGAAAGAAGAACTGATGCCAGAGTCGCTGGAGGAGGAAGAATAAAGTCTCTGAGCTGACTGATGTATTTAGGTTCAATGTTGTCGTTTGTTTCCTTCAGACTCGGTGTTCTGTGAGAGCAGCGAGGAGCGAACCACAGAGGACAAACAAGTCAGAGCCAAGCAGACGTTTGATGAGATGATGAACTATCTACCAGGTCAGCTCTCAAGTCATCATCCACGACACTGTTCTTTATTCATGCTTTATTAATCTTTATTCATCCTCAAACATCACAAGGAATCCAATATTTCATGACACTCTGGAGAAATAGTTCGAGACGACAACGTTTCTATAACTCTAATGCTGCGTTCACAACAAACGCAAAGTGAATTTCCCTGTTGCGTTAATCGCAGGTTCATTTGTGTTCATTAGTTTATTCGTGCTCCTTCAGTGTAGACAACGTTTCATCAGTCAGGGCTGAAATAAGCTCTAGTGCTGCTTTGTACGAGTTGAGGAAGTCCCAGATATCTGATGAAACCAAAGTCCATCATGTGTGGTTCATAACATCATGTGGAGGAGTATTCACTGTATCTATCAGACACTCGTCGGCTGCTTTACTACAGCTGTATGAACCCAAAATAAACACGTTCAGCTGTGATTTAACTTCAACAAACATTCTAAAGATGCTGAAATAATATATAATGATGTTGATTTGTAAGAAGTCTGAATTCATGCTTTGTCAGGTCTGTCCACAAGATGACAAGCTAACAGCTGTTAAGATGGTTGTTTTCTGAATGGAGTCTGGATCAATCAATGCTAAGCTAACATTGTAGCTGCTCCATCATCTAGGCGTACATAGGTCAGCGTGGTTATTGTTTGTTCCATAGACAGTCTGTGGTTCACACTCATACATTCACACACAGTCTGGTCTCTGTGCTAATATGAGGTATCGTAGAGCTCTGGGTGAACACAGACGGATACAAGATGTTTATCCTCCATTTGTGATGCAACAGCGTCAGGACGTCAGAGATGAAGGAGGAGAATCTCAACGAGATAAAGAGACAAAGAGCGACGCTATGTTTTAACTCTACTTATTTTAACAGTCGTCCTGCAGATGAGATATTTCTAGTTTGCCGTCTTCGGAGGACCACGCTGTCTGAAACACTTCGGGACTTTCCTCCGCTGGAATCCGACCGACCGTTATGCAAACAACGTAATCTTTGTTATCATTGCTTGTGTTTATTCATTGCTGCTTTCACTTCCCCCGAAACTCCCCTCAGCTGGTTCCAACCAGCATCTTTGACTTATTTAAAAAACCCTCAACCTTCTGGTTCCTGTTGTAGAAATGTTCCTTCTCAGTCAGTTGAACTGTGAAAGAAACGGATGTGAGAGCATGTTGGTGAAGACACTATTTGTAGTTTGAATGCTGAGACTTCTGCACTGAATCCGTTTGATATAAACTCTGAACTATTCTGCTGTACTGACGAACTGCTTCAGTTGATTACATGTGAAGTGTGTGTTTGTGTCTTCAGACTTTGTGGTGAAGTGCATCGGCCAGGAGGCGAAATACGAAGGCGTGCGACTCCTCTTTGACATCATCCAGCAGCCCGTCCTCAACAAGCAGGTGACTTAGAAACGTGCACAGGCGGACAAAATAAGAGAAACAGCAGTAGGTTGTAGTTTGGTGACGCTTCATAAAGCTGGTGTCATGTTAGACACTGAGACATTCTGGGATACACGTTAAACGAACCCTTTGGAGCGTCCTCGTTACAGAGCTGTTGTACCTGTTGGATCAACGGAGTAACGGGGAACAATGCACACCATCATAGTGCACGCAGCACTGAAGCTACGACTTGTTAGAAGTTATCTGTTCACGTCCGCCGCTCATAGCTGTATTTAACAAAGGAGATATAACGACGCTGCAAACCAGAAGAAAAGCTCCCGTCTATTGAAAACAGAGTTTAAAGTTTTACAAAAGCAACAATCTGTTTCTTTCTTTGAGAAATATGTAAAACATCATGTCACACGTTTCTCCTCATTCAGCAGAAGAAGACAAAGTTCTGTAATGTTTAATGTCTGAACACAAGAACTTTACATCCTTCTACCCCAATTACACTAATTAAAGAGACAATAGACCCCCCCCCCCCCCACACACACACACACTAGTGTTTCCAAGTGTAATATTGTTGTTGCTGCTCTTCAGACCATCACGGTGAACATCAGAACTATATCCAGATAGATCTGCTGCTCATCCTCTCTGCAACAACACAACCCTCAAGCTTTATGCTAATTAACACACGATGAGGTCACCAGCATGCAAATGAGCACATGGAGTAATCCAGCTACGTTTGGAGCTAATGCTAGCTTCCTTCATGGACACAGACGGGACACACTACATCTTGTGTTCCACCGTTTCCTCTGCTGGAGTAAATAAGTGAAGAACCTCCATTGGTGCTCTTTGGTAGCTGGTGATAGCTGCCGACAGCTAACGGGGGGGAACGACAGCGCTCTCCGCTTCCTGTTTGTGTTGACCGAGATTAGATTAAACCTTCATTTCCTGTAGATCGTTCCGGTGGAAGACAGAACTGCAGAGTGAAAGTGAGACTCGTAGGGAACCAATGGAAACGGATGTTCTTATTGTTCTGTAGACATTATATCGTTCATTCTACATCTACTAAAGAAACACACTCGTTCAGGGCTGCTCTTTGCTACTTTTTACGCTTTCAGTTTGTCCTAAAGAATCTGTTTTTGTTGTAGAATAAGCGACACTAAAAGCTGACATAAGATCCATTTCATTTTTCCGTTTCATAAATGTCAATAAGTGTTTGTACCGGAGTGACATCACAGCTTCCTGTTCCCTGTCTCCTCAGATGACGTACGTCCTGCTGGACATCGCCGTGCAGGAGCTGTTCCCTGAACTCAGCAAGGTGAACGAGTGAGAGCAGAGAACGGGCAGAAATAACACTCAGTTACTATTGAGCACAACATGTGTGACTACCCATAATGCAACACGGGCTTCACTGTAGTGAACAGATGTCTTTGTGTTACTGTAGCTGCTCTGATAACAGACGTGTGTTGATGAGCTGAAGCTTTAAGAAGTGACCTGAGTGATGGTTTGAATGTTCTTATTGTGAGACGGTTCCTCGTCTGCAGACGGTGAAGGAAGCCGTCGCCGTGTGAAGCGGACGACGTCCCGGATCCTGGAAGTGCAATAACCAGCTATTTCTTTACATTCCTAATGTATATAAAACAATTAATAAAAGAGATATATTTATTGATGTCTTCAGTTCAACGCTCTGTCGTCTTTTCTTTCACCACCGATCACGATGTTTACAAATAAGTGAAAGTTACGTCTGAATTCCATCCTAACGTTTCTGTATTCACACTTTCATTCATTGTTCAGTTTACGTTTAGTGACGTTCAAAGACGTCTCTACTTCACTTCTCAGTTCTTGCAGATTAATTGTTTCTTAGAATTTATCTTAAAATGAAAAACATTTTCTCCGAAGACACCTTCCACTTCTTAAACATCAGCCGCTGGACAGATGTTTTCTATATCTTCAGCTTCTCTTCTCTGAAAATGTGAAAGTCAGTCGACAGGTTTGATTTATTATTATTATTATTATTAATAATAATCATTTTGACGAAAGAAATCATGGCTGATTCTGAAGCTTTTCTTAAATGATCTAAAGAACGTAATATCTGCTTTTAGAAATGATTATTTATGACGTACCATGTTCTGACAGTTTTATACTCACTACTATGACTTTATGAAGTTTTTAATCATGTTTTTTCGACACACGATACTGTGATCTCTAGAACTTTCACATGTTACCTGTTCTGTTCCTTTTCCCTTTTTAGCAGCTCTACCAAGTGTACTACATGGATCAACAAGGTGTACTACATTGAAGGTGTACTACATGGATCAACAAAGTGTACTACATTGAAGGTGTACTACATGGATCAACAAGGTGTACTACATTGAAGGTGTACTACATGGATCAACAAAGTACTACATTGAAGGTACTACATGGATCAACAAAGTACTACATTGAAGGTGTACTACATGGATCAACAAAGTACTACATTGAAGGTGTACTACATGGATCAACAAAGTACTACATTGAAGGTGTACTACATTGATCAACAAAGTACTACATTGAAGGTGTACTACATTGATCAACAAAGTACTACATTGAAGGTGTACTACATTGATGGTGTACTACATTGATCAACAAAGTGTACTACATTGAAGGTGTACTACATTGATCAACAAAGTGTACTACATTGATGGTGTACTACATTGATCAACAAGGTGCACCAGGCCTGAGAAGGAAGTGATTTAAAGGTCCTGTGCCAGCAGCAGGAGCAGGAGGAGCAGCAGCAGCAGGAGGCCTCTGGTGTGGACTGCTGGTCTTGCTGCTTCTCAGCAGAGGATTTTTTTATTGTCTTATGTTTTGTGTTAATAAATCTCATGGATTTGATTGTTTTAAAGGTGTCTTCTGTGGTTGATGTGGGTGTCATAGTACGTATAGTATGTCATAGTATAGTATGTCATAGTATAGTGTGTCATAGTATAGTATAGTGTGTCATAGTATAGTGTGTCATAGTATAG
>NW_022280064.1:5075000-5083900 GCF_004355925.1 Anarrhichthys ocellatus | reverse complement strand
GTATGTCATAGTATAGTGTGTCATAATATAGCGTGTCATAGTATAGTATGTCATAGTATAGTATGTAGCAATGATGCCTTCACTTACTGTTGTACATGTGAACGGTGATGCGTTCAGGTACCGTTATGCCCTTTAAAGAAAAAAACATTTATTTAAGTGAGACATAAAACTTCAAACTGGATTAATCTCAGGACTAGACTTTCCTTAAACTGAGGAATTCATTTCACTGAAAAACCAAACAGAACTAATAAGAATCTAAGAATTAAATCTTGTCCTGAATGTGACCCGGCCTCCGTGTTCCGGTCTCCACGGTGACCTAACACGGTTGTTTTCCAGCGTTTGGCAGCTGATGTTCGGCTGCAGGCTGCTGCCAGTGAACCGACCAATCAGGAGTTCCCCACATTAACATGCAGCAAGCACATGTTTGGGAGATCTTGTTCTCTCCATTCCGAGGAGCTCCGGTGACGTAAAAGCGGATGTTACCGACAGAAGAGAGTCGGTTGAACGCTGCTTCTGTTGGAGATGAGGTTCAGTCACAATGAGAGGAAGACACATAAAGCTTCATGTACGCTTGTATACTTTTGTACGTGCTAAAAGATGTGCATCACTTCTGAGCTTGCATCTCACCCAAGCTGAGTGTGATTTAAAGCCAGAATCAAATCTGAAACCTTGAATGTTTCTGAAAAAAGAAATGTGAGGATTTTCCTGCTCAACTCAAAACAGTCTGTTTTCTAACGCTGGTTACAGGAGCAGCAGCTGGAAGTGTTCACACCAAACACAAAGGGAATTATGGAAGAAATAACCGACTACTGTACTTGTTGAGGAAGTCCAAGATATCCCGGGAAACTAAACGCCGTCTTGTCTGGTTCATAACATCATCTGCAGAATAATTCATTGTATCTAAGAAGAAACGTGTCGTCTGGTTTCCTACAGCTGTATGAACCCATTAAACACATCTCTGATTTAACTTCAACAAACATTCTAAAGATGCTGAAATAATATATAATGATGTTGATTTGTAAGAAGTCTGAATTCATGCTTTGTCAGGTCTGTCCACAAGATGACAAGCTAACAGCTGTTAAGATGGTTGTTTTCTGAATGGAGTCTGGATCAATCAATGCTAAGCTAACATTGTAGCTGCTCCATCATCTAGGCGTACATAGGTCAGCGTGGTTATTGTTTGTTCCATAGACAGTCTGTGGTTCACACTCATACATTCATACACAGTCTGGTCTCTGTGCTAATATGAGGTATCGTAGAGCTCTGGGTGAACACAGACGGATACAAGATGTTTATCCTCCATTTGTGATGCAACAGCGTCAGGACGTCAGAGATGAAGGAGGAGAATCGATCCATCGCTGAAAGGCTTTCGAGCGACAGTGTCACGTGAATTTCTCAAATTCGCAAATTAGTCTTTGTAATGACTTTGTATGTAATCGTGTTGCATGATTGGGTGTGAACGCGGCATCAGTCGCTGTGGTTTTCGTCGTTTGGTCCAAACTTGTCTGACATGGAGTTGGGCTCACCTTTCTTTGTTTTTAAAATAATTGATTTAAAAGTGAAAATCAAAATCACGTTTGTGTGCAGTGAGCTGTTCCGTCTCGTTAGAATAACCTCCATCAGTCCTGTTAGTTGTTCACGTTGAAGTGCAGTTTGGTTAAAGAACTTCTTCCGGGTCAAAGTCTTCTTTACATGTTCCAACACACGGTCCACAGCAGCCCCAGTGGAACCAGTTGAACCAGTGGAACCAGTGGAGCGCTTCGTCCGGAGGCTGAGTTGTAGATCTTGATGCGTCCTTCAACAGATGGATACACTTTCTTCTTCTGCATGATGTAGTTGGACACAACTGAAATGTCCAAATTCCCTGAAAAGGAAATGAAAAAAAACAAACAAGGATCAAACAAACGATGCTTTTTTCTTTTTACGAGTTCACGAAAACCAAAACGACCGGACGTCTCACCGCTGTCGTGTTTGAGCATCTCCTCGGCGATTATGGAGAACCCGTCTCCGCCCGTCACCATGTAGGACGGCAGCACCACTTTGTAAACCGCCTCCTCCTGAACCGGTTCGTATCGAGGAACCCGACACCGTGTGCAGAGGACGCTGAGGCTCTTCACCAGATGGCCCGCCGGTTTGGAGAAGTCGAACTCTACGTGAAACCCTGTTGGGACGACACGGGAAACGTTTCCATTGATACGAAACCTCGAAACCTTTGAGGAAACAACTGAAACACTTCTCCATCAAAAGGTCTTGTTTTTTTAACAACCAGTGAACAGGAAGTGACCATACATGGACTGAGGAGGAGTGACGTAGAGACGCCGTATATGTCTCTGGTAGAGACCTGTCAATCACTGTGTAGCCCCGCCCTGAAGCATACCCTGCTTTATGGTCTGTTTGACTCTAAATGGACCATAATGTACTAAATGAACATCATGCTGTATTGAAGAAGACTTGAAACTAGAGATTGAGACCATAAACTCATGTTTACAATGTTTACTGAGGTAATAAATCAAGAGAGAAGTAGAGTCATTTTCTCATAGACTTCTATACAACCAGAGGAGTCGCCCCCTGGTGGACACTAGAGAGAATGCAGCTTTAACACATGAAGCTTTGGATTCACTTAAGTTAAAGAACCAGAGGTTGTCTCCTGGACTGAACCAAGACGGTAAACTTTATTTATCCTTTCAATCAGCAGATCCACTCCTTCTGTTCTTACCTTTCACAATAAAATCCCTAAATATATAATATTTGTGCGAGTGTTTTGTATTTTTCGTGTTGATTATTCGTAACCTCCCGGTGTGTAAGCTCACTTATGTGCCGGACTATCCACTCTACAATCACAAGACAATGACTTATTTGCCCCTTGTCAGTAAAATGTCTTTTAAAAGCTTATTAATGCTCATAAGTTGTCATTATTCAAACTGCTGTGCAACATTTATTCACAGAAATGAACAGTGAGTGTGAGAGAGCACAAAGCGAGCCTGTCTTCACATCTGGTTCTGGACCTAAATGAACCCCAGGGTTCCAGTGAAAAGTGATCCAGGGCCTTTTCGTGAGAACCTTAATTAAAGCAGGATGTCGTCTCCTCGAGAAGAAGCCGAGCCAAGTTCAGTTTGTTTGAGAGAGTCTGCATTCTGCTGCAGGGTGTTGTTGTTGTGTAGCTGCGTGAGTGTCCTTATTGTTAAAGACACAAACCTTTGTGATGTGTTTGTAAAGTGTGTACAGCCTCGTTCTCTTGCATGTTACGTACCGAGTCTGTTTAGCACTTAATACTACACAACACTGGAGGACAGATAGAAGTGTGAGTACCGGACACTTGGAGGAACTCTCCGGTGCTCTGGCCGTATCGTCTCACGGAGTGTTCGAAGGCTTTGAACAGCGTGGAGCCCTTCAGCTGCACCAGGTCGTATGTTCCTCCGAAAGGTAGGACGGCGATCAGGTCCTCCATGGTGATCGAACCTGCAGACAAAACTAGTTTCATTCTGACAAAACGTTCGTCACGGAAAACACCAAATCGTCAACGAAGGTCTGTAGCATCTCTTTTAAACAAGGGCAATGTAGAGAGACTAAAACACGGTGAAATAAAAACAAATAGTCCCAAATTTAGCTTGCAAACAGACTGAGAGTCAAAGGAGACCTCAAGTTGTGTTTCAGATATGTGGATCACAAAAACTGAATTCTGTTTTGGACTCTGGGGACAGGAAGTAGACCTGAACCCAGAACATCCGGGAGATCTGGACGCTTTCGTAACTCTCCTGTGAGATGTCCGGTGCAGAAAGGTCCTCAAAGACTGCGTTAAAGATGAACACACGGACAGATGTTCTTCTTATTTTCCTTCTCCAGCCCAAATCATCTGATATCATCTGATATCTCTCCTGACACGGCTGATCAAATATTTCTGTTTTTCTTTGTATAGACGCACCGTTTCTGGTGCGTTCGTCGATGGATGTGCGGACGCCTCCTCCGTTGAGGATGCAGGCGCTGACGTGGTTCCACTGAAGACCGTCTGAGTCCCCGATGCTGCTGTCGATCTGGAGAAGCAGAGTCACGCTTTCTTATTTATTTAAATTGGTAAGGGACCATTTGTTACCATCTGATGAGTTAAGTTAGCATCAACATGTAGCTTTTACGTTGTCGTGTTCCACGTTCTCTGAGCGAGTATTTCACTCACTTTCCTCACGAGGAACTCTTAAAATACACGACACAAACAACCAAAACATCTTGCAGAAGTATATTCAGTTTGTAGACAGATTGCTTCCCCCGGTTAGCAGATCGATTTAATGATAGTTTAGCCTTTGAATTATGAAATCCAGACAAAGTTCACCAGAAGAGTCCCTCCTGCTGTTTGAAGCTGCTTCACATTATTTTATTTATTTCTCAGCTTATTTTTATCGACTGTCTCACTGAGCTTTCTGTTTTATTATTGCCAAATTTTTGCGGGATTAATAAAGTAACTATCCATCCATCATCCATCCATCCATCCATCCATCCATCATCCGTTCCATCCATCTATCTATTGTATCTATCCATCCATCCATCCATCATCTATCCATCCATCATCCGTTCCATCCATCTATCCATCTACTGTATCTATCCATCCATCCATCCGTCTATCATCCATCCATCTATCCATCTACTGTATCCATCCATCCATCCATCTATCATCCATCCATCTATCCATCTACTGTATCCATCCATCCATCCGTCTATCATCCATCCATCTATCCATCTACTGTATCTATCCATCCATCCATCCATCATCTATCCATCCATCTATCCATCTACTGTATCTATCCATCCATCCATCCGTCTATCATCCATCCATCTATCCATCTACTGTATCTATCCATCCATCCATCCATCATCCGTTCCATCCATCTATCCATCTACTGTATCCATCCATCCATCCATCTATCATCCGTTCCATCCATCTATCCATCTACTGTATCCATCCATCCATCCATCTATCATCCATCCATCTACTGTATCCATCCATCCATCCGTCTATCATCCATCCATCTATCCATCTACTGTATCTATCCATCCATCCATCTATCATCCATCCATCATCCATCCATCTATCATCCATCCATCCATCTATCATCCAGCCATCTATCCATCCGTCTACTGTATCTGTCTATCTATCTAAATACGGACCATGGCGTCACAGATCAGGTTTCCCAGGTTGCATTCCCTAAATCGACACTCCTCAGCGGACCCGTTCAGGAAGACCAGAGTGTTTCCCAACACCTGGGCCGAGTAGTTGGCCAGATTCTTCTTCCATTCCTCCACGTCGGCGAGAACTTCTCGATCTGGACGAAACATTCAGGCATTTATTTAAGAGACGGATGAAGCCAGCAGTGTTCCGCCCGACATTAAAAACAACAAAAGGCCACAAAGGGTCAGCAGATGTCCTCTTTACCCTGCGGGACGCCGCTGTCCAGCAGGACGGGGTTTCCTGTAGAGGTCAGGACGTTCCCAGTGTCGTCAAAGGTCACCTTCAGATAACCCAGATACTTTCCAAAGGCGTAGGCCTGAACGACGGGAACCTGACGCCCGTCGGATGATCTCACCATGAAGGGATACAGACCTGCAGGGACCTCAGAGGAAGGGGGGGGTCCTGGAACAGAAGAAAGTTTGGAGAGATCAGAGGTATTGGTCTGTGGGAGTCTAAGAACACTGACCACGTTTATCAAGCAGCTCAATGAGCCGAGTATGTTCATTGCAGGTCAGCCTGTGGAGTCTGCTGTTAACCTAGAATATGTTGTAAAATATGCTCTTTGCTGTTTCAGAGCTCAAGTTGAACTCTTCGAAAAAAATCATTTTGTGAGAAGAGAAAACAATCTGTTAGTATCCGAGCTCCTGAGTCCAGAATCAAAGTTAAAGTGGATTAAACAGAACCGGTTCATTTAGACTCCCCTCATATATTTAACCTTGAGATAGAATATCTCTTTTATAAGAACACAAAATCACATACAAATAATTACCATTATAATCATATTTTAGCCGTTACATTTCTCATCTAACACGTTTTGAATGTGACGTTTGAACAACAGGAAGTTAGTTCTTGTAGTCTGGCCCAACATTTGCATAAAGACAAATCTTACTCCGTCTTTGAGTCATAACTCATAAGTCAGATCTTAAGTCACAGACCTGATGTGAATAAACGTCTGTAAATCCATAGAGATCACAGAAAACAGAGGCTCTTCATAACTGCAGAAGTTGCCTGAGAGTCCTCGTGTTTTAAAGTTGTCTTCAGTATCAAAGTAATCCAGTGAAAGCTCTCCGTACATTTAAGGGTTAACTGCAAACAGGAGCTGACAATAGATCATTCGGCTGACTTTGTATTCATTTGGCAGAATGTGCACAAATACGAGACAGAGATTGGCAACATTCTACTTCCTGTTGAGTTCCCTTCATTCCTTTGAACGGATTCCCAGAAGTCATCACATTTCAGACTAAACAGCTTCAGTTCCTCTCACTTTCTGCTCAACTCTAACGTTCCTCATCTGGCTTCTGGTGCCAAGAAACCTTTTCAGTGAAACTATTTTTGGCTGATTGAAGTTTCTACACTTTGTTGAACACAAAGTTGAACGTGTTCTCTCTTATTAGTTCCTCGTACTTATCTAGCAGTACTTTCCTCTGAAACAAAAAGACTGGCTGGAGGGAGATGTGAAGGCAGGTTTTCATACAGTTAATGAAGCGCGACACACCTCAACAGTGACTCGACTTCGGAGAGAAAACCAACTAACGAAATGAAATCACTTAGAATCCGATGAGTCATCTGCGAGGAACACACTTCTTTTGTGTTTAGGAGCTCCGCGTGTGAAGCTCTCGCAAGATCTGACTGATCATCTAACGACGGCTTTTTAAAGAATGTCTTGTCGAAAGTGTGCAATTATGTGCATTCATGACGATGTATGCTTACAACATGTTGAATTTTAGTGTACATGTTTGTGCCTGTTCGTTTGGCTGCCTTCCTTGCAGGTGTGGCAGAGGGTTGTCAGGCAGAGTGGAAGCACCTGAGGCCATTTGCAACACTGGTCCTGTGTGCCAGAGCACCCGGTACAAAAACCCTCTGGGTTCTCAGTTGGCCTGGCTCCTTCCTGAGACCCCCACTTTGGCTTTGGTTTCAGTTATGGTTTGTTTCTACACTATACAACACTGCATACACACTTTACACGCACCCACTCACCTACACTGCTGAAATGACTGACTTCACATGTCACTGTTAGTTTATGTTTGTCTTTTATATTACTTTAAACTTAATAAATAATTGATTAACTGTTCATTGAATGCGTCTCCCTTTGTTGTCATGGCCGTTCGGCCCGGTTTGTGATGTGTTATCCTGTGTTCAGAGGAAATGTGAGCTTTTGTTGTGAAGAAACAGGAAGCTTGGTCGTCTTTGCCAATAAAGAAGCTGTCTCGCAACTTTAAAAGTTCTTTTCTTGTCGAGAAACAGAACGTTTTGATGTCAGATTATTATCATAATCTGACAACTTTTGTTTGGTGAAGAAAACTGTGAAAACGTCATTTTGTTTATTGCTTTTTAGTGACGAACTGTCCGAACCCCAAAGACATTCAGTTCATTATGAAATAAGAAAAGCAGGAAATCACATTTAAGTAGCTGGAACCAACAAACGTTTCACAGTTTTTGCTTTAAAATTGAGCGTAAATATTATAAAAATAGGTGCAGATTTATTTTCTGTATCGGCTATTTGATTAATTAACTTGTCTGACAATCTATGTTCCAAACAGCTGTGATTTATGTAAAGTGGTGCCATTAGCACACCATTAGCACCTATTAGCATGGCCATTAGCATGTCCTCTCTTTGGTTGCGCATGGAAAGAATGTGACAAACAAGGCCAAACTTGGAGCTTATGTAACAGGAAGTGAAGAATGACATCATCGTCATCACTCTGAACAAGAGGACGAAGCCTCAGAGTCTTTGAGTTCATGTTTCTTTTTTCCTTCTTTCTGTGCGTTTGACTGACTTTAACATCACAAATCTGCACTTTACAGGAGGCCTTGAACACACCACTGTCAGCTTTAAGGACACTTTTTCCGTCCAAACAAGTTCTGGCCGATCTCAGCAGAAAAGCATTCCTGCAGGCCGAAGTCCAAACCAACAAGTCTCCGTCTGCTGCTGTTTATATGAACGACTGAGTTATTTACGGAGACCACGCTGCTGTCAACACCACGTTCACTCTAAACCTCAGCACCAGTGTGACCGCTCAGTCTCCTCTCCTCACACAGCTCACAGAGAAGTAATAATACAATAACCTGTTTCTGCTCAGTGGAAAACTCAAAGGTATGAGCTGAGATGCCTCTTGTTGTTACACTTCTCTTTGCTGCTGTAACGCTGCGTATTAAAGATAAAGATGAATCCTCAACATAACTGCAGAAAAACAAATAAAAATGCACTCTGTTCCACTACAGATAAATAAATGACAAATGACAAAATGTTGTGCAGCGGTGTGAGCGTACGATGGAGGTTTCACTGAGTGTACTTGAACGCAGCATCAGCGTGTCCAGATGTGACGTCAGCAGCTGTATCTTCCTCCTTACCCGTGAACAGGAACGTGTTGCTGTGTCCGCCGATGACCACGTCGACTCCGCGGACCTTCCGGGCGATCTCCTGATCCACGGTGAAGCCGGAGTGACCGAGAGCGACGATCTTATCGACTCCCAGCGTCTGCAGCTTGTCCACCTGCAGCTGGAGGGCGCTCACCTCGTCCTCGAACCGCAGGTGAGGTCCTGGAGAGAGACCGGAGGGATGAAGTATTTACACTTCATCTTTTGTACGATGTAGCTACTAGAATAAGAGAGAGAGAGAGAGAGAGAGAGAGAGAGAGAGAGAGAGAGAGAGAGAGAGAGAGAGAGAGAGAGAGAGATGTTT
>NW_022280064.1:5072637-5074507 GCF_004355925.1 Anarrhichthys ocellatus | reverse complement strand
AGACAGACAGAGAGAGAGAGAGAGAGAGAGAGAGACAGACAGAGAGACAGAGAGAGAGACAGAGAGAGAGACAGAGACAGACAGAGAGAGAGAGACAGAGACAGACAGAGAGAGAGAGAGAGACAGAGAGACAGACAGCCATCCATCCATCCATCCATCCTCAGGTCAGCGTGAGACTCACCAGGCTTGGACAGATGGGGGGTTTCCCTCGACGTGTATCCCACCACGCCCACCTTCTCCCCGCCGACAGTGAGGATCTTATACGGTAAGAAAGAGCTGCCGAACGTCGCCGCCAGAGTTTCATCCGGTCTGATGTTGGCGCTGAGAACGGGACACTTGATGTGCTGCATGAACGGCTTCATGAGGCCCTCCACTCCGTTGTCAAACTCGTGATTTCCAAAAACCTGACGAACAAAAAACAAAAAACAAATTTGAAAAACATAATTAGAACTGCAGAATGAGATTCAGGCCGCTGCTCTCGGAGACATACGGTGTATTATAGTGTGCTTAGTGAAAGCACACAGACTAGTTGCTCTACATTCTGCAGACGGTGAACTTAGAACATGAAAGAATACAACCGGACACGATGGATGGTGGAAGAAGTTCTCATGCTGTATTTAAAGGAGCGGGCTCCTGTAGAAACCATCAAACTACTGACTCACTTACTGTTACACACCGTCGCACTGCACTTAACACTTTGATGACATACTTCATTATATAAATATATATATATATATATATATATATATATTTATTCCCGGTACATGTATATATGATGGATGTTGTTATTTGAATGATAACGAGAGGAAACGTGATCCATCATCCATCTAAACTCAGAACACTACTTTAAAAGAAGCTGATCAGACTGTAGTTGTTATTAATAATCAATAATTCATGAAGCTCTCTGTGTGTGTGTGTGTGTCTCTCACCATGGCATCATAACCCAGTTTGTTCATGAAGTGTGCAGCTTCGGCTCCTTTGTAGTAGTTGAACCAGACGGACCCCTGGAACTGGTCTCCGGCGTCCAGCAGCAGCACGTTGCTCTCGGCGCTGCGGATCCTCTTGATCATCGTGGCTCTCCGGGCCACTCCGGCGAAACACCCGCCGCCTCCGCCGCATTTCCCGGAGTACTTGCTGGTCTCCTCTATCCGGGCGTGCACGTCGTTGGTGTGCAAGAGAACCAGGTCCCAGGTCGCGGAGGTGGACACGGAGAAGAAGCCGAGCAGCAGCAGGAGGACGAGCCGCGGCAGAGCGCTCCGCTCCGGGCGCACCGCTTCCATTTCTCCGCTGCGCGTAAAAACACTGGAGGAGAAACCCGGGACGTGTGGTGGTTCTTTACTGTTACATGACCCGCAGGAACCGGTTCTCTTCGCTCCTTCTGCTCCTCTTTATGAGTTAAACGAGTCCCGCTGACACCACATGCTGGGCAGACTAGACACAGCGCGCCTCCGAGGAGGAGGAGGAGGAGGAGGAGGAGGAGGAGGAGGGGTGTTATGATACGCCTTTTCTTCTCTCGTGGCTTCCCCCCCCCCCCTTTCACTTCTCCTCACATTTATTAACTCTGAAGAAAAGACGCTGGTGGAAGTTTAACTGGAGGGAAGTTTATTTATAGACTGAACAATAAGGGAACAATGAACACAAGGTAACATGTAAAATGATTAAAACGGAATAAAATGAATCTGTAAAACTGGAAGTGGAAAACATTTGTGTGTTTCTAATAATAAATAAACTCGTTTGTTCTGCAGGATTCATGGAAGAAAACCTCAACATGAAACAGTGAACAATAAAATGTCTTCAGGAGCAAACATGTTGAGTACACACCTACACACACACACACACACACACACACACACACACACACACACACACA
>NW_022280064.1:5067433-5072627 GCF_004355925.1 Anarrhichthys ocellatus | reverse complement strand
CACACACACACACACACACACACACACACACACACACACACACACACTGTTCATACAGCTGCATGTAAACACACCAGAGCTTCTCTTAAAGGTCGACAAGTTTGAAACAGCTGAAGGCGAGAGAGCTGCTGGTTTCCCTTCATGAAACCTGAGTGAGCACTTCCACCATCGATAAAATCATTTCTGCTTTTATCTTTGAGCAACAAACACACACTTCACACTGTCAAATGAGCCTGAACACTCTTTCATTTCAGTTTTTTGGTTTCCATGTTGAGCAGCGTGACCAAGTCATTCTGTCCACCAATGAAAGGGATCGTCATGAACTGAGGTTCAGACATTCAGGGTCCCCAGAGGATGAATGTCCTCCTTCAAAAATACTCGTGAAATACACTCAACGACCGTTATTGTGATGAAATGTGGTTGTTGTTCGTGCTCCCCTGAGGATGAACTGTAATAACCGACTGTTCATCAGGTCAACATGTTGAACTAAAGACATTCAGCCTCAGCTCTACTTTGTGTTGACTGATAATAAGTTAATGCTAACACGCTAAACCAACGAGGCAAACATGGTCCATGTTACCTGCTAAACATCAGCATGTTAGCATTTAGCTCAAACCACCACAGTCCAGCCTCACAGGGCCTCCAGCGTCCGTCAGTCTACAAACATCTGCTGCACTCAAACCTCAGCGTTATCGTCGTGCTGCAGCATGCACATTATCCTCATTTATCACAGTCACAGTCAAAGCAGGCTGTGACCACTCTGCACAGAGGACAAAAACAACCTTCTGTTCTTACATGAAGGAGCTTACTACGACGCTCCGCCCCGTTTATGACCGTGTACACACAGTTCACAGTAGAACGTGATCTCTGTTTACATCCCATCTGAAGATAAAGCGGCCATGAGGCTCCCTGTGGTGGGTTATGTAACTGTGACAGGTTTACACCTGAAGACGACAGGAAACTGATGACGCGCCTCTTTAAATCTCTGCAGTGGATTAGCTGGAGACAACAGCAGAATGTAGTTTATATCAGACGAGTGCTTTTCACATCTAAACATGTTTATTAATAGCACACACGCACCACAAAACACATGTGACGATGAAACAAAGCCAGTTCAGTGGTCGAAGGAAAACTTCACTCTAAACTGTTCCAGATGTTTGTTAAAGTTTTAAACTTTGAGAAAGGAAAATAAACACATCCATCATCACTTAAGTACAGGAAAGTTCTTTGGAAGTTAACACAAAGCATTCTGGGAGTTTTTTATACAACAAAAATACTGCGGCCTCCTGGCTGAACGATCGCTGGTTGTTGGAAACATCCATCTCCACTTTCACCGTCCCTGTGTGGGTTTCTGTGGTATTTATACTTCCTCTTTCAAATGACTTTGTTGGATATCTATTATTTTTTATTCTAGGTATAACTGTGAACGCTGTTTGAGACCAGCATGCTAGGTTAGGTTTTGTAAAAACATCACAGTTTGGTTGATTAAAATAAGTACATTTGTTAGGTTATATATGTTACGGACATAGATGACAATAAGTCAAAGTTGACTTTTGGTTTCACACGGATCACAAACATCGGTCTCCTGAGTGAAAGTCCCGTGTTTGTTTGACCCATTCCTCCATTGCTACTCATATTATTAGAAATGTATTAATGACACATCAAAAACAAACGTAATCTGGTAGAAAATACGTTTCCCTCGACAGGTAATGTCGTTACTGTGTATGGGAACATAATGTGTAGGAGGCTGATGTGTCAGAATCAGAATCAGAATCGGCTTTATTGGCCATTTATGCGAACGCATACAAGGAATTTGACTCCGGTTTTCACTTTGCTCTCAACGCACATACACAAGTTTACAAATAAACATGAAAAATACAAAAAATAAAACAAGGACAACAAAACAAGTAGAGTAGATGTAAGTATAAACATTTAACGACGTATGAACACAAACCTATACAACAACAATGGAATTAAGGTAACAGTGCAAACAGAGGTCGTAGTGCAGTGTGAATTATTTATTGTTCATGAGAGTGACGGCCAGCAGAAAGAAGCTGTTCCTGTGTCTGGTGGTTTTGGCGTACAGAGCTCTGTAGCGCCCTCCAGAGGGGAGGAGTTGGAACAGCTTGAGTCCAGGGTGTGAAGGGTCTGCAGTGATCTTTCAGTGATCTGGAGGTGAACAAGTCCAGGATGGAGGGCAGGCTGGAACCAATGATCCTCTCTGCAGACCTGACAGTCCGTTGCAGTCTGTTCCTGTCCTGTTTGGTGGCCGATCCGAACCACACAGTGATGGAGGAGCAGAGAACAGACTGCATGATGGTGGAGCAGAACAGGATCAGCAGCTCCTGAGGCAGGTTGAACTTCCTGAGCTGGCGCAGACATAAACACTTGATGAGTGAGAACAGGAAGTGGTGACGATGGTTCCACACTGGACAAGATGAAGATGTTGTGATAATATACTCAGTGAAGAGACAGTCTGATGAAATATCCTCTGAAATACATATTAAATAAAACCTCTTCAGATCAGAGAAACATGAGCAACATTTACTGTTTTCTCCTCGTCAGACATTTAACACAGAACTTTGATCACAGCATGAAAGCTGGTAAAGAAAGTAGTCGTCTTCATGTGACCATAACGGACCTACAACATGAAGTGTGTGTCACATGTTGATTGTTAAAGTTCCCAGAAGAACAAAAACAAATGTGATTCCACACGTTAATAACATGAGTCATATACAGATGTACATGTAGAGGAGCTTACAGCCGTGAGGATGATCTTCAGCTTCACTCTGTCCTGCTGTTCATCAGAGGATAAGTGACAGCAGCTGATGATGCTGATCTGTAGTTCACTGATGTTAGATGGGGCCACCTGGTGGACAGCTGGTAGAACTACACCATGTGATGTGTGACGTCTCTGACACTGACTGGGTGTTTGCCTCAGATCAAATAACATCTGGATCACAAACACATGTATGAATATGTGGATAACACTCGAGTCATGTGCAGATGACAGCGTTGATTCACCGTTTACTTCATGCAGGTGAGGGAGAGGAATAAGGATCGACACCTCTCCGCTCGGCCTCCGCCCCTCACCCCCTTCTCACAGCCCCCCAGGATCCTGAAACTCACAGGACTCCTTAAGTCCGGGACAGGATACCGTGAGACTGTCATGAACTGAAGAAATGGACGTTTTATGAGCTGTTGCTTCCTGCACTAAATATCTATAATGCATGTAAAGCACGTAGTGTTGAGAATTCATTGAAAAGGCAGTGAAGATTACTCATGGTGGTAACAAGTGAAGTGTTACTGTGTGACTAACAACAATAGATCTCTGAATGCTTCTTCTAGTTCTTAGTCCACTAGACTTGGCTCACTAGAGACCGGTCTCTAACCTTCCCTTCCTCTCTCAGATCCTTGAGAAAGTAGTCCTGAATCAGTTGTGTGACTTTCTACAGAACAATAGTTTATTTGAGGATTTCCAGTCAGGATCTAGAGAGCATCACAGCACAGAGACACAACTGGTGAACATGAGTAAAGACCTTCTAGTGGCATCAGACAGAGGACTTGTCTCTGTTCTGGTCTTGTTAGACCTTAGTGCTGTTTTCAACACCATTGACCATCACATCCTGCAACAGAGACTAGAACCTTTGATAAAGGAACCGCACTGAGCTGGTTTGAGTCCTATTCATCAGATTGATCTCAGTTTGTATGTAAACGGTGAATCCTCCATGAACACCAACGTGTGAGAAGGAGTTTCATTTAGGAACGCCTTCAGCTCATTATGAGCATCTGTTGCAGTCTGGCCTGTTCTCTGGCTTTACTAACTCTACTCACAGAACACCCTCAGGTCAAGGTGGGCTCGTATCAGACCTACATTCTTATGTAACTTAAAGGCTTCCTTCCTAAAACACTAGCTGCTGCTGCATCACTTATTTCAGACTAAGAAGTCGGCCTCCCCGACAGCCGGATATCAACGGCTTGTGTGCGCAACAGGTGGTGGAGGACTGGAAGTAGTCCAGGATGGACCTGTTTAAAAGGCCACAACAGGAGGAGGAACCCTGTGGGGTTGGGATCCTCCCTCGGTTATGAAGGTCAGCTTCAGGACTCTGACCCCAACACCCTCAAATCAGGTCCCAATCTGCCCCCTACTGCTTCACCACAAACACAACAGTTATGTCTAAGTCCTGTAATCACATGAACACCAAGCATGATAAACCAGCAGAGCATCAACACTATCTGAGCCAACGAGTTAGTGAATGACATGAGACTGAAGAACAACATTGAAGCTCAGCTTGTAGCAGCTCCGTTATTCATATTCATATCAATCATTCAGTGCTGTCAGCCTCCCAGGAGAAGAGCTCTCTGACCTCATGGAGACTACGCAGACACCCTCAGAGACCAGCAGCACTGCACTCTGGTTGGAATGTACAGAATACAAACCAGTTTTATTTGTTTTTTTACAATGAAAAGAAGATTAAAAGTTACAAAAATGGACAATATCAAAAGAAAAGAAAAGAAAAGACAAAATTCAAAAGTTCAAATCACCAAATAAGCCTCGTCAAAAAGACTCAAAGCTAGAAACACCTGAATAAACCCAGAAAGCTCTGATTGTGTGTTGTCTCCTGTTTCTACCTTTTTACTTGGAGCGTCTTTAACCTCCTGGTCCATATATGGTCACAACTAAACATCAGTACATCACTGATGAAGCTGTTTACGTGGTCTTACAGTTCATGAGACTTCTTTAAGTTAACTCTTGTCTCTCAGGTTCCTGTCTGGTCTTCCTGGTGAACATCAGTCAGGATGTCTCCTAAACACTTAGCATGGTGACAGCATGTGACCTCACATCCTGTTTCCTTTGCTGACTGACAAAGATCAGAGCAAAGTGTGTCAAACCAAGATTATCTCATTCAATCATCTCAGCCAATGATGCTTCACAGAGCATGTCGGATATCACATCGATAAATGACTGAGAGTCACTTAAACATCATCATCATTAAATGACCACTCAGTAATAATAGACATCAAAGAAGTAAAATCATGAGAGATTCATTGATAGGAGAGAAATCAACAGTAACTCACTGAGTAGAATAAAACTTAAATGCATCAAGACTTCATGAGTCTAAAGTAGAACTAAAGAAAACAAGCCAAGTCTGCTTCACAGCGCCGGGGTTACAACTGAAAGACTCAAATGTCA
>NW_022280064.1:5013944-5037433 GCF_004355925.1 Anarrhichthys ocellatus | reverse complement strand
TACGTCACTCCTCCTCAGTCCACATATGGTCACTTCCTGTTCACTGGCTGCAAAAAGCCAAGATGGAGACGGCCAAATCGCCGACGTCGAGGCTTCAAAACATCCACAAACCAACGAGAGACGTCACGACGACTACGTCCACTTCTTATATACAGACTGTCTGTGAAGAACTTCCTTCTAACATAACCTGGACAGGCTTCTGTTTGTGTATCTCTGAACGTTATTGGTGACGTCAGACAGTTAGTTTGAGTGAGCCACACATTTGAAGCCTCTTGACCTCTGAAGAGGCCATCGGGACTCACCAGCATAGAGAGACCTGAGTGGCCATTCCTTTTCCTTAATACTTATAATAACAACAAACACAATCCACAAATATTCCTGGAAAACTTTTCTCCGGCATGCAGAGAAATAAAAAAAATACAAATCTGCGCAGAAGGCTAATTAGCTCCCTGGTTGCCCCTCGCTAGCTCAGCAGTGATTCATGGGCATACTGTACGGCTGTTGGGCTCACGGAGCCGTGCAGCAGCCCGACTGCTGGGTTCGAGGTGTAATTATGAGCCAAAACACACAAAGAGGAGTCGCCGATTGTCACACACACACACACACACACACACACATACACACACACACACACACACACACACACACACACACATACACACACACACACACACACACACACACACACACACACACACAGTATTATGCATACAAATACTCACACAGTTGCATGTTGAACTGAACGTTTTTTAGTCCATTTGTTTGATCAACAGAAATAATCAAGAAAAGGAACTTTTGAAGCAAAAAATTATCAAAATCTCGAAATAATCAAATGTGACGATTTGCTGCTTTTCTCTTTCATTTGATTGTGAACTTCTTATCTTGTTCAAACTAAAATAATCTCAAAGTGTCACTTTTGGACTCAGATCAAATCTGATTTGATAATTTAAAGACAGATAATTAACGGAACAAATATATATAAATAAGAAAAGTAAATGAATAACGTAACAACTCAACTTAACTATGAAATGTAACAAACTAATGTAGCAGCTAACATGACAACGTAACGCAACATTACATAACAACGTACTGTCACAACTTAACTTAATGTAGCAACTAATGTGACAACGTAACGTAACAACATAACGTACTGTCACAACTTAACTTAATGTAGCAACTAACGTGACAACGTAACGTAGCAACATAACAACGTACTGTCACAACTTAACTTAATGTAGCAACTAACGTGACAACGTAACGTAACAACATAACAACGTACTGTCACAACTTAACTTAATGTAGCAACTAACGTAACAACATAACAACGTACTGTCACAACTCAACTTAATGTAGCAACTAACGTGACAATGTAACCTAACAACATAACAACGTACTGTCACAACTTAACTTAATGTAGCAACTAACGTGACAACGTAACCTAACAACATAACAACGTACTGTCACAACTCAACTTAATGTAGCAACTAACGTAACAACGTAACGTAGCAACATAATGTACTGTCACAACTTAACTTAATGTAGCAACTAACATGACAACGTAACGTAGCAACATAACGTACTGTCACAACTTAACTTAATGTAGCAACTAATGTAACAACGTAACAACATAACAACGTACTGTCACAACTCAACTTAATGTAGCAACTAATGTAACAACGTAACAACATAACAACGTACTGTCACAACTTAACTTAATGTAGCAACTAACGTGACAACGTAACATAACAACATACATACATACTGTATATATATATATATATATATATATATATATATATGACCATAACTGCAGTGTCTTTCAGCCTGCAGGCTCTGAACTTAACACTAATGGATTGTGTGACGACCTCAGAACTCCCACAAACCTGAAGGTCAGAGGTGAAGTCAGAGCCACAGCTCCTTGAATCTGTACCTCTCAGCCACAGAAAAATGAAAACGCATCCTAATGATTTCCTCTACTTTTCAAAGCCCAACGTGAACTTCAAAAGGCTTTTTCTTTCCCTCTCACAGCTGCGTTCCACTCTGCCGAGGGCCAGGGGGTGACCTGCGTAGGAGGCCAGAGATTTAGCCCAGATTTCACAGTTCAGACGCTCATCAGAAGAGCCGGTGCTGCCCCGCCGACCGGCTGCAGATGCCGCCTCCTCGGCCGGGACGCCGCCGGAATACTAAGAGGCTCCTTCAGCGAGTCAAGAGGCCGAGAGTGGCTGTGAATGTGTTTTACACATCGTTCCACACGTACGGTGGAAATCTTCAAAGTGAATTCAACAAAAAAAACAAAAGTATCAGAGAGAGTTTTCAGCTTCTTAAACTACGAGTGAGTTCAATTTCCTGCTCATTTGTAAATGAATGAACATATCTGCTGTTTTTCATCTGTTGGGATGTAAACAACCATTAGATTATATTATAACTCGTCAAAGCCAGAAAGGACAGGAGTAACTAATATAATATATTATAATATATTAATGATGATTCTCTCCTATTGAAAGGAAAATACGGTTTATTAAAACACAGAAGTCCAAACAGAAAGTGTTGTGTGAAGGGAAATGTTTGGAGACATTTAACTAACAAACACTGGTGCTATTGAAGGAAAAGGGGTGAAATCTATTGACACCGTTTGTCCCAATTAAACAGCCGCGGTATGTTAGCCTGAGAGCCACCTAGCTGCTACATTAGCCCCACGGTAGCTTTGGCTAGAAAAGACACAACTCACCATAATATCTCTATAAACACATTTATGATCAAATGGACGATGTTCTATTTGACCAAACTTCTCTAAGTTCATTAAAGACATTAAAAGTTCTTCTAAACTGGATCAAAGCTCTGTAATTTAGAGCTTTTCATGGATCTGTAAATCACTTAATCAGGCCGACGAGGACGTTCAAGCGTTTATACCATCAGACACAACACTGAAGAGCAATAAAACACAGAAACAACCCTCGCTCTCTTCCCCTGAGATCTACTTCCTGTCTGGCTTTACTGGGTGCTGACAGCGGCGGGGTCCGCCAGGAGAACGTGACAGGATCAGCACCGAGGATACGCTCTGATCCACTGTAATCTGGTCTCTCTGCAGCAGCTCAACGGGTATTTGTGTCAATCGCCCCCCCGATGACGGGCTGCCCAGACCGGTGGGCTGTGACGGGCCCAACGAGGGTCCAGATGGACGCACCACGGGTAAACAAGACGCCGTCAAAGACGACAACAACGTGACTAAGGACACTTTTAAACGAGACGTGTTGTCTCTGAACTGAGCTCTTGAGTAAACTACACTGTTTCCCCTCAATATACTGATTTCTTAAATAATTATTGTCTTATTTCCATTATTAATCGATAGTTTACTCTTTGAAAACACTCAGGAAGGTGTTGTCTTCAAATGTCTTGTTGTGTCCGACCAACGAAGAAAACCCAAAATATTTTTAATTCACAATAACGATGCAGCAGACCTTCACATGTAAGCAGCAAAATATTTGGCTTCTTTTGTTTGCATAGTGACTCAAATGATGAATCGATGGACAAACTATTTGCCAATAAATTTTCTGTCGAGTGAACGACTCGGTGAATCCAGAGAACACAGACGTGAGTGGTGCTGAAATAATTAGTCAGTTATGGCGCCCAGATATGTCTTTAAACGGATATTTAACGGGTCCCTGAATGCACCGCTCTCTGAGAGACATTCTAGTTGAAGGCTGAGCTCTTCCAAAGGGAAATACTACAGCAGCCACACACACACACACACACACACACACACACACACACACACACACACACACACACTCACTCAAACTGCCAGTTGCCTTGGAGATGAAGAGTCTCTTTTTTCTGTCCTCTGCAGTTTGGATTGAAGATGCGTCGTTGTGATGAAACCGATGATGAAACCAGGTTCAAATGCATCACGCAGCCTAATTAATAATTAATATGCGTTTAAGGACTAACTATACAAACTTCACTTCTTCAGCCTATTCTGTGATCACAGTCGACTGTAACGGACCAGTTTCAAGTATTTAGTTCCTTTTTCTTTGCATCTGATTAAATAATAAAATAAAATAAGTTCATAATTAATAATTTGTTTATTTATATATTTTCGTCATTTAATTTTGTATTCGTTTAAACATATTAACAATATATACATATAAACACAAAAACTGGGTTTGTCAGACAGCGAATAAAAAAAAAAGCAGAAAAAAATAAATAATTAAAAATAATAAAAATAATAACAAAGAAGCACCCCATTAATTATCTTTCACATGTACCCCCATATACACATAAATGCCCATATACTTACATATCCATACACAGGCAAATCCCATCCGCCAGTACTCCACACCTCCTTTAAGATTGTGAATCTGTAAATAAACATTTATTTAACAAAGTTATTGTCTCTGTTTGCTTTAATAGATCTGTCTGCAGTGCACTTATTTTAAATAAAAATAAATGCATCAAATACATAAATGTCTATAAAGAAAGAAAGAAAATACAAACCGTTCCATTAAGTGTCTTTTTTGAACGTCACACTGTCTCGCTTGTTAAATATAAATCACACAAACATAGTTGAGCATACATTTCCAACCAGGACATGAAGTTTGGACGGTCTTTTATTCTGAAAGGTCTGAAAGGTATTCTGAAGCTCTCTGCTTCACTTCCTGGTTTTCGTCTCTTGTTGCATGGAGGAGTATAGGATTGTATTTTTCCCTCTTTTAGGAACCAGAGATGACGTGTTCTATCCCTCCTTGTTCGTGTTACACATGTAATGAGGTAGTGCATGCATGAAGAGGAGAGCACACATCACCATCCTAAGGCCGCAGAGGAAGAGGAGACACGGTTCTTTATCAGACACAATCCGCCGTGGTTTCTCTGTAAATCTGGAGCTCAGGAGAAAATCTGCAGCTGGTAATCGGTTTATTAAAATCTCTCGGTGGGAGAGATTGTAATGAGAGAGATTTGAAGCTGCTTTTCTTCTGTTTTTACTTTATTTCTTTCTTCACTGAGTCAGACTCAGAGAGGTCAAAGTGTTTCTGGTTCAACACACGATTAAATATGAGTTTATATGAATGGAGTCTGTTCTGTGTGACGATCTGATGCTCCAAACAACACTGACGAGTCAATCTCTAGTTTCAAGTCTTCTTCAATACAGCATGATGTTCATTTAGTAACTTATGGTCCATTTAGAGTCAAACAGACCATAAAGCAGGGGATGCTTTAGGGCGGGGCTACACGGTGATTGACAGGTCTCTGATAGAGACCTGTCAATCACTGGTTGCAAAAAAATCCAAGATGGCGACGACCAACTTCCAATATTCACAAAATGCAAAGCAGCACTGAAAAGTTCCCTCAATTAAAAATAAAGTATTAAAGAGAGTGTTTTCATTATATCATCATTATTATTATTATTATTAAGCTGTTTGATCGTTTAATCGTTTTAAACTCTGCTGAAGCTAAAATAAACAAAGAAGAGACTGCTGCAGTGTTTATTATGTATGTGTGCATACTGCAAATATTTAATATTGTTATTATTTAGTGGGTTTAAATTTCCATCTCATTTTAATGATTTTAATTATTATCTTATTTTATTTATTGTCTTATTTTTTTCTTTGCCTTCGATGATTACGATGGTGATTTCTAAACTTTCATTGAAGCCACTCGTAACAAAGCCCCGCCCCTCGTACTCAGACTGGCCAATCACAGCGCAGCACCTCCCAGCTCTGCTTCAGATGTTCAGGCTGGTTTTTGAACAAATAATATTCTTGTACCTGCCTTTAAGTTAAGTTAAGAGCGTATTTTCTTAAATTCTTTATACATTTCTTTTATATAATTTTTTTCTGCTGTTTTTTTATTTTTATTTATTTAGTTATTTTATTTTCATTTATTTTACTGTCTGACAAACCACATCTTTTTATCTATGTATATATTTCTGTCTTTATTATTTATTTTTTTCTGCTCTTTTTATTTATTTTTATTTTTATTTCATTAATTCGATTTATTTAATTTTACCGTCTGACAAACCTAATGTTTGTATCTATGTATAATGTTAATACTTTTAAAGTTTAAACAAATACAAATTTAAATGAAAAAAAAGAAAAAGAAAAAGAATCCATGATACAAATATTAATTTGTTTCTGTTCTACAGGCAGATACTTTTATTCTGTTAAGCGTCGACTGAACGATGTGATCGTTGTCTTCTGAACATCTTCTGAACGTCGTCTGAACGTCGTCTGAACGTCTTCTGAACGTCGTCTGAACGTCGTCTGAACGTCTTCTGAACGTCGTCTGAACGTCGTCTGAACGTCTTCTGAACGTCGTCTGAACGTCTTCTGAACGTCGTCTGAACGTCATCTGAACATCTTCTGAACGTCGTCTGAACGTCTTCTGAACGTCTTCTGAATGTCATCTGAACGTCATCTGAACGTCTTCTGAACGTCTTCTGAACGTCATCTGAACGTCTTCTGAACGTCGTCTGAACGTCTTCTGAACGTCTTCTGAACGTCATCTGAACATCTTCTGAACGTCATCTGAACGTCATCTGAACATCTTCTGAACGTCATCTGAACGTCATCTGAACGTCTTCTGAACGTCATCTGAACGTCTTCTGAACGTCGTCTGAACGTCATCTGAACGTCATCTGAAAGTCTTCTGAACGTCATCTGAACGTTCACACTGTTGACATCCTTCACTCTGGAGGCAGCAGCTGGAAGTCGCTGCTCATATTAATATTAATATTCTCTCGCTGAGCACGAATCCTTTAACAGGCTCTCATAACAACCAACATTGTTTGCAAGGAAAAGCAAACAAGCTCCTTGTGTTGCATCATATTTGCAGGTTGAAGCTACGAGTAATTTCAACCTGCGAGACGGATTCAGCTGGCAGGGATTTCACAATTCATAAATAATCCAAAGAGAGTGATTAACAGAGCTTTGCAGAAGGTCCCTGCTTCACATGTAGCGCCTCAGTTGGGGGATCGAGATGTGCACAAGACGAGAAAATGAAGTTGTACAGGATCAGGTTTTAATTATGAGAACGATCAAACAGAAAGTTCTATGAAATATTATCAAAAATATCAGTCAGAGACTCATTTATTTTATCAGCAGGCTGCAGTGTGACTGGAATAATAATAACAACAGAACATGTGGTATTTATACAAAGAAGCTGATCAATGTACTGTACATTTGTGAAATGGAATTATGTGATTTTATGATTTGACTCGTCAGTTGAAATAGTTTTCTGGTGTGTAACGAGCTCCACAGCTTAGCTGCTAATTGTCTTCATTTGAATTCCTTTTATTTATGTAAATGTCTGTCTGAGTGATAATAATAATTACCTGTTTAACTTACAAACACTCACTCTAAAAAGTTTACAATATGTAATTAAAACTTTATTTAACCAAAGTTAATATCTATATATACACATTTAATCATGTATTTCATAATAATTTGAATCGTGCGTTTTTATGCAAAAAGAAAACTATGAATGAAGTATTTGTTTTTATGGTATATGAACGTCTTTAGAACCTAGAACAGAAAATATAATATCCCAAAACGATGTGAAATACTTTTTGGAAATTTAGTGGCAGAAAGTTGGAACTTTCAACTTTCAAACTTTGCAAAGACGTCCTTCTATTCAGAAACATCTTCCAGCTCCACCTGGAGGATCCCGATGGGTTCCAGAACACGATGAGACATGAAATCCCTCCAGTGTGTTCTGGTTTACAAGAAGGAGGCGCCCATGGAGGCATCAAAGCGTGAGGTGAGGTTGGAACCTATATAGATTGACCACGATCCAGTACGCTCCATCTTAAAGACTCTTTAAAAAGTTGCCAGATACTTGCAAGCCTTCACTCCCAAACTGAAGGGAACACTGTACTGTTGTCGGGCAGAAAGAGCCCTGACCTCAGACTGGAAAGGTGCTTGGCTTCGACCTCGGCTTCAAAACGTCCCAATGCGCCCTGAAGGTAACACAACCACATCGTCTGCAAAGAGCAACTCTAAAGGTCCTCGAACCGGAGACTTGGTCAGCCCCCCATACAAACCCTGGGAGGCTCGAGACGATTGCCGACTTTTTTAGACGTACTATACGAGGACTTTTTTGACGTACTATTCTCGGACTTTTTTAGACGTACTATACTAGGAGTTTTTTGACGTACTATCCTAGGACTTTTTTGACGTACTACGCTAGGACTTTTTTGACGTACTATGCTAGGACTTTTTTGACGTACTATGCTAGGACTTTTTTAGACGTACTATACTAGGACTTTTTTAGACGTACTATACTAGGAGTTTTTGTGACGTACTATTCTAGGACTTTTTTGACGTACTATGCTAGGACTTTTTTGACGTACTATGCTAGGCCTTTTTTGACGTACTATGCTAGGACTTTTTTAGACGTACTATACTAGGACTTTTTGTGACGTACTATACTAGGACTTTTTTTGACGTTCTATGCTAGGACTTTTTTAGGACTTTTTGTGACGTACTGTACTAGGACTTTTTTGACGTACTATGCTAGGACTTTTTTAGACGTACTATACTAGGACTTTTGTTGACGTTCTATGCTATGACTTTTTTAGACGTACTATAGTAGGACTTTTTTAGCAATGTGGACTGGTCGTGGAACTATGCACCGGCCGTTCGGGTTACTGGGAGTAGATTTGTGGACTTCTGTGTGAGACCTGTGTCTAAAGTCTCTGAAAGTGATCGAGTCAATGTGAGAAATCAAAAGCAGAAATGTGACTCAGAAACTGACCCGACACAAACAGCCTGATGACAGTTTGACAGAAGTCGTAGAGTCTCTTTAACACGACTGCAGCAGCTCGATACTACGACGAGAGAAAGATCTAAGGAGACGTCAATAACTTCAACGAGGCCGATTAAACTACATTTTGACAGGAATAAAAGTCCCTCTCACTACTTTTGAACGCTCTCTGACAGTTCAAAATGTCCCAAAGAACCCTTGAGCCACATTTAAATTCTGCTCTCCTGCACCTCCTGTGAGCCACGTGTGGTCAGAGGACTGAAGCTGGAGCGAGACGACTGTATTTAGCAGGATTCAAACACACGAGATGCTCATCGACATGAATCAGCACTCTGCAGAAATGTGTGGTGGTGATGATAGTTCTGAGCAGATAATTAGTCATTTGTTATGCTGCATTGGATATAGAGAGGAGGGAGTTTAATTAAAGAAGGCTGTAACATTTTAATTACTACGCCAACGCACCAGTACAACCTTCTTACTAGAGGTTTTAGTGCACTGCTAACCAGGATGGTTAGGATTTTATTTTGAAAGTAATGTTTTGCCACTGCAGCAAATCTCTTCAGAGCAAATTAACCAAAATAAAACACTCAACTGAGTCAAAGAAAGAGATGAAATACACCGTAGGACTGAATCCCACAAACAGATACTCTAGAGCACCAAGTGTGGATTAATCCGCCGTTTAAAATAGTCCCCAACAAATGCACTAGTTCCTCCTGTTTGCTTGATAAAAACAACAATCACCAGCAGTTTTATGAGATTACTGATGAAACTATATATCTGAGATGCATTTTGATAGATTTACATCCACAGTTGGAATCAATGGGATTGGAAGACGCAACAATACATCGTTGGTTTTCGTCATTTCATGGGATTTGTTGACAATAACACATTTTTCCAGCCTTACTCTTCAAACTTCGAGTGTAGTCGACTACTTTATCCTGTGTTTTAAGCACAGTTTTACCCTAAAAAAAAAGCTTGAAACTGTTGGAGAATGAAACCTGCGTTAATGACACAAGAGGGACGACTGCCTGACGGACTTATATTTATTCTTGTAGGTGAGAAACATATGGAGTACATCTCAGCCTCCATAGATGAAGGAGAGACTATCGTTGGGTGATCGTTGGATCATAAAATCAATTACTAGTTCATTTTGTTCATTTATATTTTAGGCATGATGACGATTGTCTTATCAAAGTGACTGGTGTTCAAAATATGAGTAAATATTGAATTCAAAGTTGGTTTCAGCTACAGGATTGAAGGCAGCAACATCAAGTCTTTTAGTATAAAAACAAATGTCCGAGTAAAAACTGTGATACATCTTTTGACAGATATTGATCGACAAACTGTTTGCTGTGATGACTCTGTTATCAATAACACCGCTGAACTCTTTCACAGCTTTACACGGTGCTGCTGTTTGACGTCCTGTCAGGTGAAGAGCGATCAATAAAGAATAAAGATATTAACAGGGTCCGCTCACAGAGATGGTATGGAGAGCTTCTGTCACTGCCAGAGTTTATCTTACTCTTTGGTGAATATGGGGCTGCATGGAAAAAGAGGGAAATCATGGAAATGTCACTCTCATGTGAATTACGTCAGAAATGAAGATCAAACCGACCAGTAACAGAAGAGAAAGAGCGTCCTCACCGTTCACTTTGCTCCCACGGCTTATTACGGTATTCCCACTGCGGTCGGCACGCAAAGCAAAGGACATAAAGTGTCCGAGATAAATAGAAGCTGAACTCCAGCATCACCTGACATGCTCGGCAAATAATCTAACCGTGGTCCCTCCGGGACGGATATGGAGCTGATGTAACGGCTGGTGATGCTGCATCAAAGACGAGAAACACAGCTCGATTAGTTCATCTTTTACAACGAGCAGAAGTTAAATACAATGTAAAGGCACCGGATTACAAAATGATTTGAGTTGTATTAACGAGAACGATGAAACATGCAGTCAAATATACCGTAGATTGTAAACAAACACCATCACAATCGCAATAGGACCCAGTGGTTACTAACGGAAATAATGTCTAAATATGTTCAACAACCTTTTTCCCCACGACTAAGACAAGACGACACCAACGCCATTCAACACTGCCTGTGACGATATCAACATGTTTGCATGGGTGGTAATGGTTTACTGAATAAAAAAATGACCAAATTCTCTTTTTATTTTTCCACATCAGGACTACAGTGGCAGCAGACAATGAGCACAGTCAGGAGAACTCAGAGTAAGCTGATGGTTTCCTTAAATCCATAACATCAGACCACTAGACCAGAGACTGATACAGTATTTGCTTCAAGCTAAAGGGAAGGAAGTAATGGTCGAGACGCAGCGGAGTCATTCATGTGTATCAGCAGTTCTAAAGGACCCAGCATTGACCCCTGAGGGACACCACAAGTCATCGTAGCCTAATTTAAAGTCAGGCTATGGACAGACATACTGAATGTCTCCTTCCAGTCACAACGTCACCATCAGATTCAGCCGGTCTGACGATGCACCTATTAGCCCTCAGTAGTTTGGGAGCCCTCGACTTATTTTAGAATCGGTATGAATTTCACGTCAACAAACATTCTCTGGTTTCAGCTTTTCTAGTGAAAGGATTTGCTGCGTTTCTCTGTTTTAGACATCAAATTGTTCAAATGCCTGACTTCTAAAACACAAGCCAGCTGATCTCTAGATGTGTAATCTGGTTCCTCACACAGTGAAATTCCGGCCCGTCCATCGGGGTGTAGATTCGGTTCAGCTGCAGCGTGGAATCAAGACAACGATGGAAATAAGCATCTGTTTTTTAAAGTCAATCATTCTCTTGCCCGTCTCACTTGAAAATGTCTGGATAGGTGATGAGGCGTGAAGGCTTATTAACACACATGAACCTCCCGCGGCATTCAAAGCGGCGTTTCCCTGCTGGCTGACTTATCGACTATGTGCCTCCATTACTGCTTTCTGCTCCTGACAAATGAATGTCATTAATGAGGAGCGGCGAGCACCTGGTGATGACCGCTACCAGCCCGAACACCATCGAGGCAGCTAGCGGGAAGCCCTGGAGGAGAGATGCCAGCTGTCAAATTCGTCTTTATTAAAAATCATCCTTTTACTCACTGGCATGAATTCACACATGTAAATCTGAGCCTGCGGCACAACGCTTCCATCAGCTCGGACAAGAAGATTTAACGACAAAAACCAATGCTATTTATATTGTTTGAGAGAGGCTCCTTCACTAAGCGCTTACCTAGAACGGCCAGTGTCCAATCCTACGTTAGCAACCATAGCTAGGCGCCTGTCAGGCTTTCAGCGGCTCAGACGTCAAGCAAACATCGTTCGAGTCAGTCCAGCTTCTCTTTCCCTGTCGTTTACCTGTGTCCATCTCAAACTCATACCCGAGCAGGCAGCCTCGGACCGGTTGGTTTTGGTCCGATTACTAAACGAACTGTTTTGGGTTACACAGGACTAGACGTTGAGCTTATTCTGGGGCTTGATATTACAGGAAAGAAAGACAAGACATAAAACCTCCAGGTTGGATATCCGTCCTACTTTTTGTGACAGCGTGGAATGACTTCATGAACTCGTTATTGAACCCAGTTGTTTGACGTCTATAATACATGACTGAGAAAACAAGCACAGAAATAATATTACAATATCTGGCTTTTCTCCAACTAGACTTTTGTTTTTGAGGTCGTTTCCGAGTTCATCTGACATCCTCTCGGTTGCCAGACCAGTTATGAATGAACCCTTTTGTTCAGGCTCTAGTCTGATGTGTTAATTGCTCTGCGGTGATATAAATAATGAGAGGCTGTTACAGCTGATTCCTGAAACAGCTGTCAAAACAAGGCCAATGATCTAGAACGTCAAAGTTCAATTAGTTCTCATATCAATCAAGGTCAGAAAATCACCCAAAAGTCCTCTTTATCAGCGCAAACGTCAGTGAGACCTGGTGGATGAAGAGGAAGCTCTTCTGATCCCAGATCAGCCGCCTTTAAACCTCCTTTTCATTCAGAATACACGGACATGGAGCTGTTTAATCCTCTGCTCTTGCTCAAAGGATTGTGACCAATGTTTCTTTAAATCAATTCTCCCACAAGTTCAACAGAACACCATTATTCCCTCTCTCACTCCTCCTTTGTTGAACCTGTCATAGAAACGATCAACCAAGCAGCAACAGCGACAGTAAAAGATCTACTTTTACAGCTTGTTTGGCAGCTAAACTCCCTTTTCTGTCATCCATAGAAACACATGGAGGGTAAAGTCATGTTGAATACACTGAAACAAGCCTTAAACGTATTACCTTTAACATGTTCTGCACTCTTTAAAAACAGACTAGGCTGCCGTCAAAGAGTTATTTAACAGCTGCAAACGGACATGTGGAAAATTCATTTTCATATCAATCAAGGTTGTGCAGATTTAAGGCGTCAGCGAGCTCATAAATCATCCGCTGCTGATGGGAGAGTGTGGATACTCCTGAGGGAAGCATTATTTACACAATCTGCTCACGGCTTCTGCAGGATCTGCACACTAAGCCCCGTCTCACTCGCTGATTTATGTTCTCGTAGCGTATTTCAAAGCTTTTCATAACGGGCCAGTATTTCACGGTTGAGCGTCAGTTTTTATCTCAAATTAAAATACTTATAAAGAAATAAATGCACACATGAGACAGTGAGTAGTGGAGCAATGCATCATTAAATATTCATTCTTCTGCCACCGTCCCAAAAAATCATTTTAACCGCTTTGAAGTCAGGAAACATCAAAAATACTAAATGTTGAATATTGGAGAACAATCGTCAATACAACTTTATTTACACTGTGATGGTTAACGATGGACTGTGAGGAGCATCTTAGACCACCACTAGAGAGTATAGTACGTTCTGCTTGTAATTGTTATAGATGAATATCTTACATGATAAGGGCGTCTTGTGTTATCTTATATTTAAATACACTTTTATAATGTACTAGTTTTAAAGTACCGTTATCTGTTTACTTGTTACCATGTTGTAATATGTTTCTATTTTAAACTGATGTCTTGATTATTGCACTGTGTTCATTGTTCATTGTTATGTATGTGTAACGTATTGAAACGCTTCTGGTTCTGATACAGTTGATAATATTTAGTTTTAACTACATTTTAGTCTTGTTTTTAGTTTGTCAACAATATTCCCTGTTGATTTTGACACAGTTATTGTTTAATAAAGTCGTACATAAGTCTAAGTCATAGTGTTTGTTGCTGAAACTATCGCTGGTACCGGTCCAGCGTTTCTGTCACAGCCAGGATGAAAACATTTCATTAGAAACTGGATGTCCATGTTGTTATAAAGGTGTTTTTCTTCACCAGAGTTATCTCGTCCTCACCTCCTCTTCTGTGATTGGTTGGCTCAGCTGAGGGAGACATGAGGAGCGCTTGGTTTGATGCATTGGACCTTCCTGCTCATGCAAGCACGGAGGAATGAGTCGTGATATTGATCTTAATACTATTAATTGTGCAGAGGGAGAAGACGTGCACTTGTTAGTGGACGGCAGTGAGACAAACACAGAGCATGAACCAGATCTTCTCTTCTCATTCCTGCATTAGAAGGCAGCTTTTTATGAACCTTGATCTAAATGTTCTCGTCCACATATCCTGAGACTCAACCCGCCATTTTTTCCCGCGTCCGTCGATCCCGCCGAGGCGCATCAGCCAGTCAGCGCACGTGTGAGCGGTCCACTCCGTATTTCTTTAAAGCGCGGCCGCTCTCAACAGGATATGAAAGATGAGGAGATCACAGACGGAGTCGGCAGAGACACAATAGCGGGCTGATGCTATCGGAGCCTCTCTGTAATTCTTGACGTGTACCAGGGAAGTTATTCAGCTGCTGCGGCTCTCGTTGCCCAGGCTGCTATTATTACAGGCAGCCAATAAGAAGCAGGGGGAGGAAGGATATCACTGCAGATGGAGGGAGCGGGGGGGTATTACAGGCACCAGGAAACAGATGAAGACACAGAGCCCATTAGTACGACTGCTGCCTCACTTTTCAATATTGGTTTAACGGGCCGTAGTTGATCCGTTTTAATGTGAACTGCAGATTAATTACACAATTAATAACCATCACTGTGTTTTACGGTCGACCGTTCTTGTTATAAGCGATCTGGAGATCGGTGCTGATGCTCTCTGCAGGTCGATCGATCGCTGGTAATGAACAACACATCTGTGTTTACATTGGTGAGCTAGCACCGTTAGCAGCACTGTTAGCAGCATGACAACATCTTCTTATCAATAAACATGCAAACCATTGTTTTCTGATCATTGTGTGTTTATGCAAATAACCTCTGACTATGATTACAACAAAGAAAGAAGATAACGTCTTGTAAATGAGATTTGTAATATCAATGCATAAATAAAAGTAAAATAAATGTTTATACATGTATACACCAGCTAACCCTCTGCTTATTACATTTAAGACTCGCTAGATTTAACTACAAAAATAAATACCTGAAAGTATCCAAACAGTTGTGTGAAAAAGTGTTTGGATCATTGTCCTGCTGCAGAACCCAAGTGCGCTTCAGCTTGAGGTCACGAACAGATGGCTGGACATTCTCCTGCAGGATTTTTTGGTAGACAGCAGAATTCATGGTTCCATTTACCACAGCAAGTCTTCCAGGTCCTGAAGCAGCAAAACAGCCCCAGACCATCACACTACCACCACCATATTTTACTGTTGGTATGATGTTCCTTTTCTGAAATGCCGTGTAACTTTTACGCCAGATGTAATGGGACATACACCTTCCAAAAAGTTCAACTTTTGTCTCGTCAGTCCACAGAGTATTTTCCCAAAAGTCTTGGGGATCATCAAGATGTTTTCTGGCAAAACTGAGACGAGCCTTTATGTTCTTTTTGCTCAGCAGTGGTTTTCGTCTTGGAACTCTGCCATGCAGGCCATTTTTGCCCAGTCTCTTTCTTATGGTGGAGTCATGAACACTGACCTTAATTGAGGCAAGTGAGGCCTGCAGTTCTTTGGATGTTGTTCTGGGGTCTTTTGTGACCTCTTGGATGAGTCGTCGCTGCGCTCTTGGGGTAATTTTGGTCGGCCGGCCACTCCTGGGAAGGTTCACCACTGTTCCATGTTTTCACCATTTGTGGATAATGGCTCTCACTGTGGTTCGCTGGAGTCCCAAAGCTTTAGAAATGGCTTTGTAACCTTTTCCAGACTGATAGATCTCAATTACTTTGTTTCTCATTTGTTCCTGAATTTCTTTGGATCGCAGCATGATGTCTAGCTTTTGAGGATCTTTTGGTCTACCTCACTTTGTCAGGCAGGTCCTATTTAAGTGATTTCTTGATTGAGAACAGGTGTGGCAGTAATCAGGCCTGGGTGTGGCTAGAGAAATTGAACTCAGCTTTCCAAAGATGTGATAAACCACAGTTAATTTATGTTTTAACAGGGGGGGGGGCAATCACTTTTTCACACAGGGCCATGTAGGTTTGGATTTTTTTCCCCCTTAATAATAAAAACCTTCATTTAAAAACTGCATTTTGTGTTTACTTGTGTTATCTTTGTCTAATATTTAAATTTGTTTGATGATCTGAAACATTTAAGTGTGACAAACATGCAAAAAAAATAAGAACTCAGGAAGGGGGAAAACACTTTTTCACACAACTGTATTATATGTTTGCCGTTACCTTTGATTATATAAATCTTTCAGTCTGTAGAACGTCTTCCGTGATGTTCCGTGTTGTGTTATTTGTGTTCCTCTTCGACATCGTTCTGTAAACTTCTAACGTTTTCCTCAAAGCCTCAACGAGCTGGAATGATCCCGATGACTTCAGTCACACTTCTGTAAACCTTCGCTGAACACCAAGAGGGAGAACAATAACGCGAAGAGCCTCGGTTATTACTCACATAAATAGAGTCGGCGGCTGGAGGAGGATTAGTGTCGGACTCTGTCGCTGCTTCATGAGAGTCATCAGGACGTCGTGCGGCTGCCAGCGATGCTTTCTGTGTCGTTACTCAATTAACAGCAGCACTTCAGCTCTGGAGGAATAAAACTCTTTTAGACGCATTCTGCTCGCAGTAAGAAAGAAAAAAGGACTTCTGTTATTACTCAATTAGAGACGCGTTAATGCTGGAATCAATACGTAAACAACTTCTTACAAAATATCGTTGTCCTTACTAAGTTATGCATTTCATACAAAATATAACCAAAAGGGCCCAAAGTACAAACATTTCACACGTTTACCGGCAGCTACAGAACAATAATGGTTCTTAACGGGCTCTTTAAAAGGCTGTGTGGTTCCACGAAGAACCATCAGCTACTAAAAGAACCATTTGATCCATTGAATGGTTCGAAGTGTTTGGGATATTAAAAGGTTCTTAATTCATGTTTGAGGTTTTGGACGATGGTATAAATTTGCACAAAAATAATTGAAAAAGGTTCTTTAGAGAAAAAGAATTCTGGTTCTTTGAAGTTCTCTTCGAAGTTCCTTAAACGTTTATTTATTGGTTCTAATCGTATTTATTAATAAATGTATCTTTACTGTGGATCAACGAGCGTTCGCCCACTGCTTTTCCTGCTCTTTTAAGGAACCGTTTCAGGAACTGGTTCTTTGAAGAACATTGGTGGGAAAGGTTCTTTGTGGAACCTTTGAAATGGTTCTCCTATGGCATCACTCTAAAGAACCATTTTGGGTTCAAGACGGAACACTTATCTCTCTCTGTGGTACTGGAAACATGAACTCCACTCAGCCTGTTCAACAACTAACAATGTGTTTATTGTTAAGTTGTGTTACGTTGTGTTAAGTTGTGCAGTTGTGCATTTCATACAAAATAAAACCAAATGGGCCCAAAGTACAAACATTTCACGTTTTCCGGCAGCTACTGGAAACACAAGTTGCACTCAGCCTGTTGTACAAATTAAAATCCTCGTTAAATACACATTGTTGTGTTGTGTTGATCTTTTGAGGATGAACGAGAAGAGAAGCGTCGATGTCCGTCTTCTAATACTCTTGGTTTTGGTGTCAGCTCAAAGTGTTCTGGTCCTATGAAGGGGGCGTGGAAGGTAAACCTGTTCCCTGGTCTTGTGGGGGTCTTATCTGTCCGAGGTGAGGAGACATCCTGACCTCCACATGCAGATGGAGAACAAAGGGAACTCTTCTGACAACTGAAAGACTCGCCGCTCAAAGTGAGCGAGGAAGCCCGTCTGATCCGACCCCACCTCCACCCGGGACGGTACCTCTGACTTCTGCAGCAGCTCCTCCAGGATCCAGAACAGGTAGCACGAGTTCTGATACCGGTCCACGGGGAACCTGTCCAGAGACGAGCCGTCCGGCCCCTAAAACAGGAAGTGACATCGTCGTTAGCGACATCGTCGCTGATCGGACGGCAAACTGAAAACACTGAGATGAAGATGTGAAAGTCTCACAACGTCTTTAAGAGGGTTTTAGAGGGTTTGTTTTCGGACCCTCGACATGCAGACAGTTTAAACTAGAGTATTATAGAAAGCATGAATAAGGATCAGTGGAGCACTGAACGACAGTTATTCGTTGTTTCTTGTAAGAGACATTTGTGTCCTGTTTTTATATATTTATTTAAGTTTTTTATAAATGAAAAATTAAGAAAATCACTTAAAGAATGGTTTAACTTCTCTCCTCTGCTCCATGTCGGTGTGGAAAAATGTAAATGAAATACATGAAGTCTGGAAAAACAAAACGGATCATTTTTTAAAATGTGTATTTCTCCAACGTTACCCCCCCCAAACAACATAGAAAAGGCGTCTAGTCGTCGTGTTGAACCTGGACTAAATCACGTTGAAAGGTTTTGTAGATTATTTTATTTGATGACTTTATCTTCAGTAACCAGATCTTAAAGGGTAAAATCCTTTACACAGCCTACATGCTGACTTGACTACTTTTGGTCTCTATCTGCTGATTCAGCAGCTTTTTCTTGGGCCAAACCAAACCCAAACGGTCCGCTTCCAACAGGATCCTCTGCTCGCTGCCATCACAGCCTTCTGGCAAAATCTCCGAGCAGCAACGGCGGCTTTGAACCCTCGAACATTGGGACGTGTGAGAGCTGCCGGAGCTCGACCAGCACACTAAAGAAGTCTCTGCTGTACGACTGATCGGACTCATCCGTAAGAAACCAGCAGAACATGTCAATCATTGCACGTTAAACCAACTCTGGAGCAACGCTTCAGGGCGGAGAGATGATGTTATAACGTGCTGCAGAGACAAGCGCTTCAACGACACGTGACAGTGAGATTGTTTGAGGAACACAAATATTAATTATTCAAACTAACAGAAGCTACTGTGTTTCTTCTTCTAGGCTTTTGTTAATGTGTGTGTGAGTGTGTGTGTTTTCGTGTGCCGAGACGCCACGGAGGAAAAAAACAACCTCCAGATGGCTGTCAGGTATTCCTCTAGGCCGAGCTTTCAGAGAGCTGACAGAATGTGACAACACCTCTTAACCCCTTAAACAAACACACACACACACCCACACACCCCAACACACACATGGATGAGCTTCTCCACAACAGCCACAGTGAACCTCGACATCAACACAAATGGGAAGTTATACGCAAAACTATTACAGAGAAGGATTCATTGGTCATGAAGTCTGAGGACTCAGGCTCCAATAATGCTCATAAACATGTATGAATGAATAAACAGAGCACCCAAAGGCCTTCACACGAGGTGCTTTTGTGGTAAATACTGAGCAGATACACTAAATATGTGACGATCAGCAGGAAGCTTGACATTAATGTAATTATAGAAGATATGCACGAGAAAATCTTCAGCTTTCAGAGTCCAAACTATATCTAATAACAAAGTATTTTAACAACAGAGCGGAACATATTTAACCTTCGTCGGCCCCGTGGCTCGATGCCTTATCTCCTCATCTGATATAAAGCACGGAGCTCATCTCTCACTTATGAATATTGATGAATATCCACTGTGTTTATTGTTCGGTCAATGGTTTTGGGAGATTTATGGAATTTGTAATGTAATTTATTCGTGTTTTGAAGTAAAACTCCAGTAAGCAGACTCACCTCTTTATAGATTGGATGATAATCGTTGTATTTTAGTGTCATGTCATCAGATTCTCAGTCTCAGTTGTAGTAAAAACACTCAGTTTCATCATAATCTACGTGATCCTGGTCATAACATTAATATCGAACTTTAAGATGAAATAAAAACACGTTGGAACGGTAATAGAAACAGAATTACTTACAATAGTTTCATATTATTCAGCTTCTTACCTTTCAAAGGAGACCAGAAACATGTTTATAATCCTCATGGATCATGGATCTATTCCTGTTAGTTTATTGCTATTTATTCTGCTGGATGAGGTGAGAGCCAAACACCTAACAGGCCTCATGGATTAAATATTGTACAGTTATTATTAAAGATGGTTAGAGATGAGGAATCGTCTTTGACTGCTGAGCTTTAGGACCTCACTGCTGTGTGGTTGAAGGTACTGTACTTCATGTATATACAGTATTTAGACATATTTGGTGGCAGCAGCGTGACACAGAGGACTCAGATATTCAGTCTGCTGCAGCAACTTGTCAACGAGATGGAAAGGACGTATTTCATGGGGTGGGGGGGGGGGAGCGCAGCATGACGCGGTTCTGCAAAGTCCTGGTCTGAAAGAAGCTCTTGTGAACGGTTCAGGTGTTCAGACTCAGGGCGTCTCTCTCTAGAACTCAGCACAGTGAAATGATTCCTCGTCACCCTGCGAGTGCTCCACTGGAGCAGTCGATCCGTTTAATACCAAAATAAATAAACGCATGACAACATGAAATGAAATGAAGCTGCAAGTGTGTGAATTAGAGGGTTTACTACGTGGAGGATGTCATGCTTTATTTGGAACATGGCTTCAGTCGACCTGACGGAGCGTGTCCTATTTGCAGGCTTTGCCGTTAATTAATATGCAGATTTTTAAACCAGAAAAACAACTTGAAGCTTTGAGCACACTTTCATTCTGCAGGTCTCATCATCATCATCATCATCAACAAGAAGAAGAAGAAGAGACAGTTTAGAAGCTCTTCAGCCACCTCACTCATCTAAGATCAATGGCTCCTATTGGTGACAATGTTCATGATCACTTCATCTATTGATCTTTCAATTAGTCGACTAATTGTTTAGCCTCTGAATGTCAGAAAATGATGAAAAATCTTGAATTTAAATGTCTAGTTTGGACCAACAGTCCAAAACTCAAAGATATTCACTTTATTATGATACTAAAGCTGGAGGTAAACGATTGTATATTCTAAGCTACCGTTATCTATTTTATTGAGTTTCCTTTTAGCAAAATGCTCTCAGCGAATTTGAGTTAACCCTCTGGTCAACAGTCTCAGGCTTTTATTGTGAAAGGTAAGAACAGAAGCAGTGGAACCTGTCTGCGCTGCCTTCGTCAAGGTTGAAAGAAGGTAAAGTTTTCCCTGTTGGATTGGACTAAGTAGCCTCTGTGTTGTTTAAAATATAGTGTAGGTTTTTAATATGTCCGATCTGCTCTGATCTGTTTGATGACTTTAATATTAGTTGTAAAAGCTCAGAAATATCGAGCTCATCGTGTCACAAAACAGACCACTGAACTATCTGCACAAAGTACCGCCATTATTTACTCTTCCAACACCGACATACGATCAGAATGAAAACTAAAGCATCAGCATTCAGGAGTCCGGTTGGTTAGAGAGAGTCCAACATATTCCCACTTTCCTCTCCAACCCGTCAACCCCAAGAACTTATGAAGCCATGAAGCAAGTCGATGGAGGGAGGAGATCGATAACTGGGTAGAGAATCTACGGGGAGCCGTGATGGAGTATCTGTGAAGGGTGTATGGGGGTATATATATATATATATATATACACTTCATATATATACAGTGGGTACGGAAAGTATTCAGACCCCTTTAAATTGTTCACTCTTTGTGTCATTGCAGCCATTTGCTAAAATCTAAAAAGTTCATTTTATTTCTCATTAATGTACACTCAGCACCCCATCTTGACAGAAAAAAACAGAAATGTAGAAATTCTTGCAAATTTATTAAAAAAGAAAAACTGAAATATCACATGGTCATAAGTATTCAGACCCTTTGCTCAGTATTGAGTAGAAGCACCCTTTTGAGCTAGTACAGCCATGAGTCTTCTTGGGAATGATGCAGCAAGACGGAGGGAACAGGAAGTGCACAGAATGCTTCTCTGATGCTAGGCGCTAGATTACATACACAGTCAACGCAAATAGACGCGAGTAAACACGAATTACGGCACAAATTTAGCTAGCGTAGCTCAGCACCGATCGATCCAAACTCCATTCAGAAAACAAGTATTTAAAAGTTATTTGCTCGTCGTCTTGAGGCCGTTAATTGTGATTAAATCTGTTTATTTTGGGTTCATACAGCTGTAGTGAACCAGCCGGCGTATACAGTGAATACTCCTCCAGATGAGGTTATCAACCAGACAAGACAGTTCGTCTTAGTTACCCAGATATCTGGGACTTTTACAACAAGTACTAAGCAGACATAGAGGTTATTCATTCCATGTTAGATGGCGGAAATAAATGACTTAATAACGCAGATATTTGGAGATAAGAACGCTAGAGGAAGTGACGGAGGGCCCATCTGCATGTAAGCAGAGTCCCTTTATTTCTTCTCTAAGTGAGGGTGAAAACAGCAGGACGGACTGATTGAGCTGTCCGTCGGCTCGTTAGCGCTCCTCTGGGGATCCGGCGGGCCGACGGTGACGGGGTTCGCTGCAGCCTTTCAATAATTCCGATGAACTAGCATCACAACAATCTTTATCCTCCACATGGCCTCTCCCAGCTGAAGGTGGGACCAGAGGGTTCAGGTGAGGCTGAGGTTATTTGGAACCATCGAGGAGTTCTGGCTGTGAAGCTTGGCAACATGATTCTGAATAATCGGCAGGAGGTTGCAGAGGCTCATGGCCTAACTGTGTCCTTGAGGTGTTGATTAGCTACCCTGAGAACCAGCTCGTCAGAACCCAACTCACTCCTCTGAGTTTGCATACTGCAGCAGCATCACAGCAGGCGTTCAGTCGGTATGTGAGTATGTTGCCATGTTCCTTAACATTGCCTCGACTGTAAGAATTGTAAACGTACTTCATATGCTTCAAACCCAACAAACACTTGGACTGCAGCACTTAAACAGCTGCAGCTGTAAACAGGTGACTGTTTCATTACAAACTAGCCACAAAGCTGGTGTTTCTGGAGACATAATGTGCATATTTTTGGGGGCTTTTTGTTGCAGAGATCTTTGAAAGAAGCACCTGCGTACTGTAGGAACCCCGTTAATCCCCTCTGGTGGGATTTGGGGTAATGTGAAAGGCACTGATGTGGATGAGGACCTGGACACAGCTCCTGGATCAGTATGCAGCGAAGGAGCCCGAAGCACCGTCACCCAGATTATATCGGCTGCCTTTGAGATTATACAGCTCTGCACCCTGAATGGGGTTTAATCGTCCGTTTGATTAGACCTGGAGCTCGATGGAGGGAGGAGTCAGGCTGAGAAGGACTGAGAGTTTCTCCAGGAGAAGAATAAAGACAGATTAGAAGATGCATTCCAAGGGGTTCACTTCATGAAAAGGGTTTTTATGCTGAAACAGGGCGTCAACGAAGGAGTCATTTTTCAAAAGGTCAGAAGAAAATGCTTCAGATGTCTTGTCTCAAACTCAAAGACCTTTAGTTTACGAAGATGACATATGAGAGAGAGAGAGAGAGAGAGAGAGAGAGAGAGAGAGAGAGAGAGAG
>NW_022280064.1:5007176-5013934 GCF_004355925.1 Anarrhichthys ocellatus | reverse complement strand
GAGAGAGAGAGAGAGAGAGAGAGAGAGAGAGAGAGAGAGAGAGAGAGAGCACATAATGAAGCTGTGTGCTCGGCTCGGAGTGTGAAGGGCAGTAATTTAGTGATCAAGGACAGAGATTGATTTGTACTCGAGAGAGGAAGAAGAAGAAGAGAGAGAATCTTCAGCTTCATTCTCTGCAATAACAACGCCAGTTAGCCACTGAGGGACTAACAGCTCCAGTTTGACTCGTTTCTGGGATGTAACCTGTTAAATATAGAAATATGTTTCCACATTTATGATTTTAATATCTCATGTTTTTGAATTTCTAAGCGTATCTCTTTTATAGCGGTCATCACCAGACGGATCAACAATTTCTGATAAATGAATGAGTTTAAATATCTTAATAAGCTTTTCTTTCGTCCCGCGGAGCAGCTAATACGGTAATAGCTTCACTCGATTGAGCGGATCACACCGATTGTTTTACCGTAGACGGTTTGATGGAGACGACAAACGGACGAGAGAGACGACACAAAAACATGGACCGACTAAGAGGTTGAAAACATACAGAAGCTACTCTTTATGAAGACGATCTCATGTGGTCTCGACTCTTATTTCAAAATAAAAGTCCTGCTCCTCTATGGAAACAGAACCATGATGAGTAGAAGTAGAGAGAACTAGAACACGTCTTTAGTGCAGAACAACAATCTGGTTAAAGTGAACGCTTTATTAGAGGAGAGATTTATAATGAGAACATGAAAAAAACACATCATCGTATGAACCCCACAGTGAGACCCTCATCGTATGAACCCCACAGTGAGACCCTCATCGTATGAACCCCACAGTGAGACCCTCATCGTATGAACCCCACAGTGAGACCCTCATTGTATGAACCCCACAGTGAGACCCTCATTGTATGAACCCCACAGTGAGACCCTCATCGTATGAACCTCACAGTGAGACCCTCATCGTATGAACCCCACAGTGAGACCCTCATCGTATGAACCCCACAGTGAGACCCCCCTTAGCAGCGTACTGATGATTCTTGGTGGTCCTCCACTGGAGAGAGGAGACCACACACCACCTTCCCTCCTGTTCACCCTCAGCAGTTACAACAACTCCCAGGAATTGATTTCTTCTCCTCCTCTCTGTCTTGTTGAAGCATCCTCTTTGCAGTGTTTTTTTCTCCCACCGACCGTGTGTTTCACGGCGGTCCGCTGACAATCCACTGATTCAACTGACAGAAAATCGATCCAATCTCATCCAAGTTGGCGTTCTCTGGGCTCATATCTTGACATCTCTGCAGCCCGAGGAGCTGGAAGAACACAGGTTTGTCTGGTTCACACACACACACACACATTAAAATAAAATAAAAAGTACAGCATCTCCTTGTTTTGTGGAAGTTTTATCTGAGCATCAGAAACCCAGCAGAGGCCCACTGGGTATTTCTGTTAGAAGGTCTCATGAGTTGAATTTACACGTATCTGAAGGTTATTTTTGTAAAAAATATACTGTTAGATATAACATATAATAGACTTATACTACGTCTGACTATTTTAGGCAAGACAAGTTTGTATATTCTAGGAGAAAATTGCTATGAATTCTGGGTAAACTAGATGGATGCTCTGAGAGCGCAAACCTCCGCCAGGGTCGTACGTGGAAAATAACATGTTAATCTGCCCCGTGATTCACATCCAAGATGTTCCTTTATTGACAATTACCATGATATTTAAAAACTACATATTTATATCCTTTTAATGATACACATATTGTGTAATATGTTCATGTTGCGTCAAAAAACACGTGGAAAACGCCGGCCGTGCCGCTAATGTTGCGGCTAATTCCTGAAATCTCTCAGAGGTGCTTTAAGTTTTTATGTTTTACATGTTCAAAGTATTTCTTGTTCTTTTCTGCTGTGTTCTGCTCTAAATTACAGTGATCTATGTTGCATGTTCTATATGGTTTAATGATCTAAATTACAATGATCTATGTTGCATGTTCTATATGGTTTAATGATCTAAATTACAATGATCTATGTTGCATGTTCTATATGGTTTAATGATCTAAATTACAGTGATCTATGTTACATGTTCTATATGGTTTAATGATCTAAATTACAGTGATCTATGTTACATGTTCTATATGGTTTAATGATCTAAATTACAATGATCTATGTTGCATGTTCTATATCGTTTAATGATCTAAATTACAATGATCTATGTTGCATGTTCTATATCGTTTAATAATCTAAAATTAAGTGATCTATGTTGCATGTTCTATATGGTTTAATGCTCTAAAATTAAGTGATCTATGTTGCATGTTCTATATGGTTTAATGCTCTAAAATTAAGTGATCTATGTTGCATGTTCTATATAGTTTAATGCTCTAAATTACAGGGACCTATGTTGCATGTTCTATATAGTTTAATGCTCTAAATTACAGGGATCTATGTTGCATGTTCTATATGGTTTAATGCTCTATAATGAAGTGATCTATGTTGCATGTTCTATATGGTTTAATGCTCTATAATGAAGTGATCTATGTTGCATGTTCTATATAGTTTAATGCTCTAAATTAGAGTGATCTATGTTGCATGTTCTATATGGTTTAATGCTCTAAAATGAAGTGATATATGTTGTATGTTCTATATGGTTTAATGCTCTAAATTAAAGGGATCTATGTTGCATGTTCTATATGGTTTAATGCTCTAAATTACAGTGATCTATGTTGCATGTTCTATATGGTTTAATGCTCTAAATTACAGTGATCTATGTTGCATGTTCTATATAGTTTTCTGTGAAACTAAAGACAGTGTTTTATTTTAATAATCCTGAATCAAAGGTTGAGGTGTGTTGAACACCTGTTTAATATTTCAGTGGCGTGTTAGAGCACATAGGCTCCTAGGTTTAGTTTTTATCAAGTGACTTTGATCAACCGGGTGTGATTGTGCTTCCTGGTTAGTGCGCTAATGAGAGCAGCAATGTGCTTTGAGGACAGAGGACGGCTTTGATCCTCAGATAATTGTCCATCAAGTTGTTTTTTTGCACCTCGATCTGATCGTTCTTCAGATCCGTCACACGTCGGCTGACCGAGACTCTTCAAACAGGAACTCTGGGGCGTTTCAACACCAATCATTTCTAATAGTCGACAGTGTTGTTGCAAAAGCTCATTACTCATTAATTACTCAATCCTGCAACAAAAACAAAGAGTCGTTCTGTTCGGTATTTTCTCAGCTTATTATAGTCAACAATGGATCAAATATGCAGAGCTTCACAGACTCTTTGAGATGGTTTTGGTCTTATTTGCTTCTGCCAAAAAGGTGTATGTTGATGTTTGTCAGCAGATAACACAAACAACTGATAACAGGATTCACATGAAAGTTGGTGGAAGGGTGCAGCTCGGGTTAAGTAAGAACCCATAACATTCTGGAGCGGATCCGAACCACCGGGGGGCGGATACGTAAATTACGTTTTACTTTTGTTAACGTTGGACGATTTCAGCTGCATTCATGTGAGAAATCGTCTTCTTTTCTCTTCTTCTCTAGTGTGGAAGTTACGGCCACTAGATTAAACGTCTGATTAGAAAACAGACCCAACGGCACCGTCATGAACATCAAAACACAACCTCCCGACATCGCAGATAAAATATATAATTCAAAAAATGTATATTGTATTTTTTACTTTTCTCAGTAAACACTTATTGGTCTTATCTTTGGTTTCATACTCGAAGCACTTTGCACCGCACTACCCCGTATGAAAGGTGAAGTTCAAGAACTGAAACCGACGAGTCAATCACGACGAGTTAATCAACATAGATTATGATAATCAATTAATCATTTTAAGTCCTTTTTATTAATATAGTCCAATAAAACTAATTTCCTTTAAAAAGTTTTACAATTGTCACAACCTGGCTCCTAGGCTATGACAAATACGGCAAAGACACAACAGATGATGGTTATGTAAAGTATTTATTTTAACCAAATAAAGAAATAGTTAACTTTGTGAAGTGTGTCAGTCAGTAACATCAGTAATGTCAACATGAATGCGTGTGTGATAAAGTGTGTGTGTGTGTGTGTGTTGTCAGCAAAACCAAACATAACCGGCAGCAAATGGCAGAGATCACTCCCCGTATACCAGAGAGACAACCCGCGCCCAGAGCAACACTGGAGCAGCTTTATGCTCAAGGACCAGGTGCTCTGCATCAGTCAATCAGCCACCACTGCTGTTAGAGGCAGGGCCGTCACACAATCTACAACTTCATTCCTTTGACCTCGGTTCAGATAAAGAACCTTTAAATGGGGGAAAATCTATACAAATAGATAGTAAATATATATGAAGAATGGATGTTACTCCACATCTCAGCTAAAGAAAGCTCCATTATGCTGCATAAGTCATTTCCCCATCATGCTTTCCTTCTCTCAGTGAACAACATGGATCCCAAGAGGAGAGCAGAATATATTTAAATGTTCCTTTGCTGACATGTTGAGCATTTAAAGTCGTGAGAGTGAATCAGTGGATTTGGGGAGTAAACTCGTGGACAGTCACAGTTTGGATTTCTTAGTGCAGCTTTTGGAAATTCTGCCAAAATGAATTTTGTTGTGGGCCAAATTCCTGTTCTTTAAATGTACTTGGCGCTGAAGCAGATTGGTGTGAATATTGGCTCAAGTCATTGCTAAATTCTCTGCAGCATCGACCGCTTTAAGTTGAGCAGCTTTGGCAGACTTAATAAAGCCGAGTGTGTTCGTGTCTCTGCAGAAACGATCGATTTGTGGTCCAGTGCAGATAGTAGCTCAAACTAAAATGCCCAAACTATTATGACCGTCACCGTGAAGTGCTGGCAGCCATAACGCACGATGCCTGAGAATGCTATAGCTTGCATTTATGTGGGGAACCTCTGACATAAAATAAAGCCGGTGACCAGAGTGAAGAGAGAGAGAAAAGGAGCTCCTGTCTGCAGAAAATCAACCAGAAGAAGGATGAGCGTGAACAGACTCCTGTTTCTGCACCGTGATCTCTCTGCCGTGTGGTGGATGCAGCGGGATTATTATTAGTGAAGGCTGAGACAGGCGAGCACTGTGGGAGGATGGTGACGGGCAGCCAGAGCCAGAGAATGATAATTAATTAAGCCGTCACCACGGAAAAAAAGACGTGTTAAGAAAAGAAATCCCTCGAAAATGACTGAAAAACACTAACAAGTAATAACAGCAGAGCATTTCCTTCTATCTTTAACACCTTTCTTTTTTAAAGCAGATTATATAGCTGCTGTTGACGGACGACAACCATCAGTCCTCATTTTAAAAGGTCATCTAGATCTGCAAAAGCCTTAACTATAAAACATGACTCAGCACAAGAAGTGAAATGCCACCACTACTACAGAAAATGACATATAGACCGAACAAACACGTTCTTTAAGAATAGGTAAGACAATTAAAGACAACAGCAGATTTAAAATGATTATTGTGGGACTGTACTTCATCAACTTGCCGGAGTGAGTTCATAATACAACAGGCTGGACAGGAGGATTAGATTCAACACAGAATACCAAATAAAACCATTATGTAAAACACGCCTCAGCATCCCCAAAGCTGTGATACTAGGATGAGTGTGAGTACGTAGAGACTAATTCATTCATTAGAATAACAGATGTCGTCTTATGTGGGAAGCAAGCGACGACATGTCACCGAGGACCAGAGGTGGTGCTTCCATTAATTCTGTAATCTTGTCACATCTTTAGAGCGTATTAGCATAACAAGGAGTGGAGAACACTTAACGGCTCACTTTTTATTCTTCTTTTAAGAAATCTACTTAAAACTTACTCAAAGTTTTAATGGAGACAGAAATACTGTGAAATTATACTACACTCTTAGGGCTGTCAAACTCATGAGGACAAAAGGCCTGAGTTCAGAAAAAGTGCCGGTGACGTCAACTGTAGAACGCTTGTGTCATGTGTTAAAGCTGCATTCTCTCTAGTGTCCACCAGGGGGCGACTCCTCTGGTTGTATAGACGTCTATGAGAAAAGGGCTCTACTTCGGCTTAATGTCTGCAGCTTCATCAGCACTGATCGTCACCACACGAGCTGCTCCTCCTGCATCAGGACCGACCATCTCCACGTCTCCGCTTACAGCTGACTCGACTCAACGCGACCAGCATCCTCCGGTGAGCTGGTGAGTCAGGAACTAAAGACGTCCGGACGGAGCTCGGAGGGTTGTTAGGTTCATGTGAACATCGTACAGCTGACACTACCCACAAATCATGCTGGCAGTAAAAAAGGTACAATCTCCTCATTGTGTACGCATTAAATATGTATTGGGCCTTAAATGATTGTTCAGCACGTAGAGAACGTAAAGCATAATAGAGTCAGATGGATAAACCTGCTTGTGAATTAGATGAAATATAATAGAAACAAGAAATCTCTGTGAAGAAATGACAAAGGTATTTTCAGAGGACTTGTTTATATTCATTGAGTTAATTAAAGATCCTCACAGACGTAACAAATAACAGTTAATAATTGCTGATTGTTAATATATTATTATTCTTATATCCACTTAAGTTTTTACCGTCAAACAAGATGAAGATGTGACGCTCGAAAGACCGTCAACATCCAGAGAAGAAAAGAAAAACACGAGACGCTCATCGAGTAAACACAGCGTTCACAACTTCAATATGAAGTTATGTTCTTTCTACTCAATAATAATAATTGTATGCTCTGTAATGCTTCAGATGTCTTGTTTTGTCTCAAACTCAAAGACATTTAGTTTACAATGATGACGAGAGAGAGAGAG
>NW_022280064.1:4986811-5002176 GCF_004355925.1 Anarrhichthys ocellatus | reverse complement strand
GAGACAGAGAGAGAGAGAGAGACAGAGACAGAGACAGAGAGAGAGGCTGAGGGGCGGCGGAGGCAGAAAGGTTAAATTGAACTGGCGCTGGCCGTCGGGAGGTCGTCCGCTGTGACGCTCATTTCCTCCGGAAACTCTGGAGACTCACCACAAAAAAAAAGCCAGATTTAATCAATCAGGCCCAGACGCTGGTTATGAAACCCATCAGATCGTGTGATGAGGTAATAACAGGAGGAGGTTTCTCGGGGTCTCATGCAGAGTGGAGCTACACATGAAGGTTAACCAGCCGACTCTACTGACACATACAGTATGTCTCGTGGTCACTCACAGGGAGTCAGCTCACAACTGCTGCTAATGACAATAATCTGTCTGTTTTTGGGGATTAATCAATAGTTTAAATTGAACTTTAACGTATCGTAATAAAGTAAATGTTGATGTTTACTACTATGTCACTTTGTTTGTATTGATATTGCTTTTACTGTTTCTGTTTTACCATGTTAAGTGTGTTTGAGTGCCTTTAAAGCACTATACAATCTAAATGTATCATTATTCTTATTATAAAACTTAAGAGTGGCAGTGAAAATACTAAATAAATAGAATTATGGAACAAATACTCAGAAATGAAACAGATTATGACAAAGCCCGTCTGTAGAGTACCACTTCTCAAACGTAAGGATCATTTGTTATTATTGTGTTAAATTTTACAGACTAAACGATTAATCAATTAATCAAAAGACATCAAAAGACAGATTCATCAATAATGAAAAGTTTCAGCCGTTCGCAGGTTGAATGTTGTAAACAGGTAAATGATTGAAGTCATGGATCACTTTGCTCTTGTTGAGATTTGAGGCTTTACGTCCTTTAAACTCACCTCCACTCATCTGGACTGTGACGGCCACAGTAATCCGGTCAGAGTGACCTTTGTGGTGTCATCGGAGGGTTTTGTGTGGTGGGGGGGTGGATGGAGGGTGCCCAGATGGCTCAGCTCATCTGTATTCTGCACCGCTAAGAGGATCTCTGAGGAAGTGTGGCAAGACAGAAAACCGTGGTCTCAGGTCACCCGGATCCTCACGGGACGCTCAGGACCTCCAAACGCCTCCAAACGGATATACATATATAAATACATACTCCACTATTCTGCTGTAATCCTGTAAAGCTCCCCGCTGCGGGACTAATAAAGGATTATCTCATCTTATCTTAAATGTATATCATAACTGCAATGTCTGATTCACTTCACTGAGATCACACGTCGACCTAGAGTTAAAATAATTACCCGGATAACCGATCAACAGGAAATCTGATCATTTAGAGAGTGAACTAATCATCGACTGCTTTTCCTTGTTGGACGCGATGCTAACGAGTAAACCAAAAAAAACACTCGACTTGGGCCGATTTTTGGGTTTGGTACACCTGCTCCCTGAAAACACGACATTGTGAAACACAAATCTGTCCTTAAGTCAGCAGGAGGAGCGCTAGTAGCGTTAGCAGCACCGCTAAACGCTAATAACAGAGGTTGCATTGAGTTACATTATGATGCGTTCAAGCTCAGTTCGGTACAAACGAGTATTGGGGCGAAGGTAAGTTATAACGTTATCGTGATGTGTTCACATGTCATCTGTAAAATGTAGTTTTGAGGATAAACTTGAATAAATCCAGTAGTTTGAAGGAGATGTTTTCACGTTAATATAAAATAGATATTAGAGATGAATTCTCTTAACAGCTTAAAATACATCATTAAACTACTAATTACAAAACATTGTATACTTGATGGTGATGGTTTACTGACTTCAAAGTGGTTGAAATGACTTCTGGAGCTACATATACCACAAGGGAAACAATCTGTATTGGACAATATGGATCATCAATAATCCACAATTGGAACCAATGGTAAAAACATAACGTTTTAAAGTTATGTTTGCTTCCTTTTTCTCTTGTGCGCTGATCCGTTTAACTCAAAACTGTGTTACGATTCGAGCTGTGAGTTCTTGCTACCTGTGGTTGGTTATTACATAATCTATGTATTATGTGCAACTCCCACATTTTATAGTAACCACTGCAATGTACTAAAATGCAGGTATATGTATTGCGTATTTCGTCTGAAATGCACATGAACAACCTGTAGAGTACGTATAATGTGTACACTGAACACACTCTATTTAAGGTCATGAATTGATCGTTATAATAATCATCATCTTGGACCGGAGGACCTGAAAGGACTCGTTAGCTCGTAACACCTGGAGGACTCGTTAAGGTCTCATTATGAAGCGAACCGTGACGTTTAAAATAAAGCCGACGACGTGTGAACGCGACACGGAGCCCTTCGACCGTCACCGTCCGTCCTCTCAACCTCTGGAACACTAAAGAGTGAGTCAGCCGAGCGTCCCGGGACAGATGGGAACGCTGTGCTCTCCTAACCACCAGCTGGAGGGGGGGGGGGGCACGGTGACAGGTGGTAAGTTTAATATCTTAATAACAATAATAACAGCATAACTACTACTTAATGTAACTGTATTGATATAGACAGCTTATGGTTTCGGCATTTCAGCCGTCGGCATCTTGTTTTGTTTCCCAACCATTGAACAGGAAGTGACCATATATGGACTGAGGAGGAGTGACGTAGAGACGCCGTATACGTCTCTGGTAGAGACCTGTCAATCACCGTGTAGCCCCGCCCTAACGCATCCCCTGCTTTATGGTGTGTGTGACTCTAAATGGACCATAAGTTACTAAATGAACATCATGGTACAACAACAGACGCCCCATAGAAAGATGCTGCACCAGAGTCATCTTGTAGTATAACAGATGTAAATAATAAATGTTTATCTGCTGCGTCTCAATTAGGAAGAAGGCGGGAACTGTATGATGAAGAGAGAGCTGTGCTTTTTTAGAAAAGTATAAAAATATAAAGGCACAGCAGCTGACCACGGCAGACTCAAACGTACTTTACACCTCTGTATGTTTGAGCTGGAGGAATTATATTATTAGTTGTAACTTAGGCTTTAATTCAAGTACATCTGTCATGATTTTAATAAACTAAAATCACGTTGCATTGAAATCAGCGGCCTCATTCACACACAGGGTGTTATTATCAATCAGGTAAATAAGTAGTAAGTATCGTGGAATCAATCGTTCTCATTCATCACAACTGCTGAAGGATTCGTGTCCTTTTTCCATTTGCAGTTATCATGACTAAGGCTGCGTGTTGATGGCTGTAATCAATGGAAATGCAGAGCCCGATGATGACGCACGCCGCTCACTTTACCTGCATCACGGAGTACTTCAGTGGAAATATAGCTTTTGTTGTTCAGAATGAAGTCGGAATGTCTTTTTCTGCAGCTCAGCCGTTTAATCACGTGCTCTCGTGATGTCGTGCTGGAGGCGTGTTCGTCCTTGATGTTTGAGTTAATGGATAAAAAGGTTGCACCTGCTTTGGTCTATTCCTAAAAAATGTGTCACAGCTGTAGTGGAGTTCATTTGGTCTGAACTGAGGGTAGAATATACAATACATTATTAACGGCATGCTGGGTTCAGCTCGTTCTCCGTCGCTCGCTACAACATTTACTGTTACGTCATCAAATGGCATGCTGGGTAAAGCTTGAAACACACGAAGCCTTGACTTCACTCTTCAGACCCGGAGGTCGACGTCTGGTGCACGAGAGCCTTTAACCACAGGTGTGTTGTACGAGTAGCGATCAGGTAGCCAGTACCACGTGTTGGTGTTCCTGTGTAGCGTAACGAGCCGATGAATGATACGATAACATGATATCTGATGTGTGCAGAGACTCGTGTACTCGCCATTACCTCATCCAGGATCTCAGTCTGGATCTGAGACGTCAACCACCACATCACCGGAGGACTACGCTTAAAGCCATTGATGCCTGCGTTTTATCTTTTATATGTTTATTTAATGTCTTGTCTTAATGTTTTTATACATTTTTTACCTTGTTGCTGCTGAACTGACTGATGAGTCGCCAACTTCATTTCGTTGTATCTTTTTACGATGACAACAAACATCCTTATCCTCACATCTTGGACGATGAGGATTGACACACTAGATTCTTGCTTACAAATACACATCATTGATGCTTTGTTAGGGACAATAGCTTCAATGTAGCACAAGGCTGTTATACATTGTCATTATCGTCGGTTAACAGTGTTTATGCAGCGTTGATTAAATTCTCCTTTTTGGCATTGCCCGCCTCGACAGGCTCTCTTGAGGAGGAGGAGAGAAAAGCTGGTGTAAATGAGCATGAGCGACCGTGCTTTAAGCAGGAGGGATGAACGATGGAAAATCATCCGCATCCTTTTGATATTTTACACATTTCCATTTCCAGAGAGGTTTGAATGCGCGGCACAACAGAGAACCGGTGGGACGCAGGATCGATGATGGTGGTAAAGAAGTGGCCGAGGCAACCTGTCGATTGGGAAAACTGTTTTCACCTGAAGCCTCGCGCAAAGGCCGGCTGACACAGAGCAAAAGGGTGAAATGAAATAGTGTATGAGAGAGAGAGAGAGAGAGAGAGAGAGAGAGAGAGAGAGAGAGAGAGAGAGAGAGAGAGAGAGAGAGAGAAAGGGCGGCGGTGGGGGAGAAAATAGAGCTTTGGGTGGTGGTTACCTGGAAGAAGTGCCAGAGCTGGTCGGCCAGGGTGCTGATCAGAGAGAGGATGTGACGAATGAGGAAGGACTTCGACATGCTGCTGTCCCCCAGTGTGATCAGATACTCCATCAGCTTCTCTGCAGACCGGAGCTGAAGGTTTGGAGAAAAAAAACAAGATTTTACTCAGAGAGAGATTCTTTAAAACTCTCTATTCACTAACGTTTAAAACTTTAAAGCAACATCAACAAGAAGTGACCATATCTGGACTGAGGAGGAGTGATGTAGAGACGCCGTATACGTCTCTGGTAGAGACCTGTCAATCAGCGTGTAGCCCCGCCCTGAAGCATCCCCTGCTTTATGGTCTGTGTGACTCTAAATGGACCATAATGTACTAAATGAACATCATGCTGTATTGAAGAAGACTTGAAACTAGAGATTGAGACCATAAACTCATGTTTACAATGTTTACTGAGGTAATAAATCAAGAGAGAAGTAGAGTCATTTTCTCATAGACTTCTGTACAACCAGAGGAGTCGCCCCCTTGTGGTCAGTAGAGAGAATGCAGCTTTAACACATGAAGCTTTGATAGAACTTTAAAGAACCGGAGGTTGTCGCCTCAAAAAGACCAAAACCAACAACATGTTCGTCTGTCTCTCAGTACTGTGTCATTTCCTGTCTGTCTCTCAGCTACGAGCTCATTGAATTCTACTGACGTGAATCATTAAAAAACACGAATCAGTAATCTCCTAAAACAGCTGGTTACTGTTTTCATTAATAAAACACACAGGACATAGTGTGTTCTGTTGGGGACTATTTTCTGCGGTGGATTAATCCACATTTGGTGCTCTAGTGAGTATTTGTGTTTGGGATCGAGTCTAAATAAACTCCTAAAACAGCTGCTCAACACTTGTTAGTAGATACTGATGGTTTGGTCTTTTTAGGGGATTTATATATTATTACACGACGTGTTCCATCCTAAAAACACATGCAGCTAACAGCTAGCTGCTGCTACAGGTTTTAATTTCTCCTGACCCTGGAGGGACTGTGCTTAGTATGCATGCTCACATTCAGCAACAGCCTCATTTATATTCACTCAGCTTTTCATATTTTTCAACACATCCACTCTGTTGTCGTGCCAGCAGGCAGCTCCTCCGCCTCAGCAGCAGCTGGGGATCAATTGTTTGGCTCAGGGGCACCGTGACCATTGTTGTCCTTTCACTGTGGGTTTTTGGGGGGGAATTCAACTCGTAGCCTTGCACAATTTTGGAAGTGCAGAGCTGAAATAGTTTGATGCTTACAGCTGATCAGATAGGCGTGTTTGGTTGTTCTTCAAAACGAGAGCAGCTTAAAGAGGAACGAAAAGAGAGAGAGAAATTCAATTTGCTTCGTCGTTGCCTCTGCTGCTGATTACCTCTCGAGCGCTGAATGGTGCGAGGACATCGTGTTGAAATGGTCGGGATGACTCTCCCATCCAACAGATTAACTCAGAATTTTGAAACAATTGAAGGGAGGAGATTGTTTTTCTAACCAGATTGCCCTCAGGCCTTCCTTCCTTCTCTCACCTCTTTAGCCTCCTGGTGCACAAACACACCGAGCTGCTTGTTTACTTTGAGAACAGAACTTGAAGAGCTGCTGTGTTTGAAGTATTTGGATTTTGTGATTGTGATTCACCACAGATGTCAAGCTACACTTATTCTCCTTTGTCCTTTTTATTGTAATCAGTATTGACGTCATACTCAAGAAACGGGACTAAAACTAGTCTCATGGCGTAACCGCGAGAATGCAGCTTTAACACATGAAGCATTGGCTTCACTTTTCAGAACCGGAGGTTGCTGCCTGGAAAAAAAATACAACTGCACCAGCCTCTGTGGATCGAAAGTCTCTGGAAACTCTGGAAGCACTGAGCGTCTTCTTCCAAAGCACTACAGTAAAATAACCATTTTTCATATTTACAGGCAAATGTTGTAGCCATAACAGTGAAAGGTAGCATTGTCTGAAGATGAATGGAGATATAAAAGGGGTAGTCGAGCGTTCTGTTAGGGGTTGAAACACATGAGGTGAGCTGGATGCAATAAACCGGAAGGTAATAAAAGTTCGTCTGGTGGACAAAAGGTTGACACGGTTAGATGATGCCGGTTTGAGGCTGCGTGAGGCCGGCCAGACACCAAACCGCTCTCCTCTCTGAAAGGTTATTACTACGGAATATGCCTGCAGTCAAACCCAATTGGGTGAGTGACATTTGAATGACTCCACTTGGGATTCAAGATTCTGCAATTTCATGGTCTGGGCTCTTCATCTTGTCCAATCTGCTTCCTCGTAGACGGCAATAACGGCTCAAGGTGTGTCTGAGAAACCTGAGCCAGAAAAGGAAAAAGAAGAGCTGTGAAGGCCGGAGCCTTCCTGCTGGGGAAAGTGCAGCCGCTCGCAGCATCACATCCTCGAGACACACTTAAGACTGTGAGCACTTAGCCGACTCTTATTCCATCGTTTTCAGTGTTTGACTACATAGCTGGGGAGGGAAAATGATGGCGAGTTCCCTGCAGCACCACGATGCCTAGAAGAGAAAACTCTCCGTCTGTTACCACAATATCAACCTTCTAGTTCACCGTCGCCATCTTGGATTACGGCCGTCTTTGTCTTGTTGTTTTTGCAACCAGTGAACAGGAAGTGACCATATTTGGACTGAGGAGGAGCTGTCATTTTATTGAAGAAAAAAAAAAGAAAATAATTATTCGTTGCAGTTTTAAAATGCTCCTCCATGAATCTATAAAAGTGTGTACAGAAAACATACTGGGCCCATTTTAACCTCATCACACAATCACAGATCAATTCTAACTTTTACCTACAATCTCTCGGCTGCAGCGGCGGAATACATTAAGCTGAGTCATCACATATTTCTTTACACAAACAAACCAATAGGCCTGCCCTCTGTAAAATAAAACATCATGAATCTTTAATAATGTTCATGGGACATTGGGAGGTATTACAACTTGTTTTTGTACTCCAACTACTGCAGAGTAAAGCGTAGTAAAGCTCCCTAATAACGCTAATAATCCCAGAATCTCATCTCCGTCTATTCATGTCAGCTTTATTTGAATGTTTAATGTGTGCGTCTGCACGAACGTTCAGGGGGATCACTTAGAATCTCTCTCTCTGGTTTAGTGAGATTTATCTTGTTTTAATTTCTTTTCTTTTTATTTGATATATTTCATGTCAGATATTTTTCACCTGCTGTACCGGGAAAATGAAAGTTTTGATACTTGCTGCTTTGTGCCGTCACCACTGAGAACATGTTAATTATTCATGCTGCGGAGGAAGACTAACACTTTTTAATAGCCACCTTTCAAGTCAGGAGCTGACTGCAATGTTTGATATGAAAGGAGACATTAGGAGGTGTGTGTTTCTCATATTACATCAAATACACACAGAAAGTTAGCATGACAAAAGAACTTATGTAGTTACAATGTTAAGTGTGTTAAACATAGACTGTATATAAGAAGTGGACGTAGTTATGGTGACTTCAGTCGTTGGTTTGTGGACGTTTTGAAGCCTCGAGTTCAGCATGTTGGCCGTCGCCATCTTGTTTTTTTGCAACCAGTGAACAGGAAGTGACCATATCTGGACTGAGAAGTGACGTAGAGACGCCCTATACGTCTCTGGTAGAGACCTGTCAATCACTGTGTAGCCCCGCCCTAAAGCATCCCCTGCTTTATGGTCTGTGTGACTCTAAATGGACCATAATGTACTAAATGAACATCATGCTGTATTGAAGAAGACTTGAAACTAGAGATTGAGACCATAAACTCATGTTTACAATGTTTACTGAGGTAATAAATCAAGAGAGAAGTAGAGTAATTTTCTCATAGACTTCTATACAACCAGAGGAGTCGCCCCCTGATGGACACTAGAGAGAATGCAGCTTTAACACATGAAGATTTGACTTCATTTTTCAGAACTGAGATATATATACATATCATATATCTATCAATATATCTATTTAAATATATCATGTTAATATTAATAATATAATTATTAAATTAGGTATTTTTTCCGTCCAACTGAAAGTGAAGAAATTGGATATAACGCCACATAATGAAACAGACATGTAGGTCAAATTTTAGAATAATAAATGTTGATCTTAACACCAGTGTGATGAGGTTGAAAATACACATTTGAAAAATACACATTTGAAAAATAAACATTTGACGGATCAAAGTCTAATAAACTTTGATCCTGCTGAGCGTCCAAGAGACCAGGACCAGACAACAATGAGGAGAAAGAGGTGAACTGGTGCTTGTTTATATATCTGATATATTCCAGATTATTAAGGAAACACACTGCATGCTTTACTCACCTCGCTGAGCTGATCTCTGTGCAGCAGCAGCAGCTCCGTCAGCTCCCTCAGCGACTCCTCCACCCGCCTCCTGAACTCCACCGACGGCAGCCTCTGGGAGCAGAAGAGGTCCATCGCTCGGGCCGCCACCCGGCAGGCCTGCAGGACCGGTTCTCCGGGTCCCAGCGGAGGAGGAGGGGGGCCCCGGCACGCCACAACCACCGAGTCCAGGAGCTGGCACACGGAGTCCGCCAACACGGACCCGGCATCGCCCTCCTCGGGGCTGAACCACAGGGACTCCAGGCCTCGGTCGCTCTCTTCTACTCGGTGGAGGGCGCACAGAGACTGGAGGAACTGTACGTGAGGAACCGCGGGTTCTCCACGAGGACATCCTGGAACCGGAGGCTGAGGGATGGGGGTGGCAGGTTGGGGGTCCTGGATCTCCAGTAGTTCAGGGGTCTCTGAGCCGCAGCCTGGTTGGAGGTCGGCGCTGTACGCCTCACTTCCTGGACCGAAAAGATCCTGAGAAGCGTCGTCCATTACGTCGTCGTGATCTGGAAGATTTAAACAGAAAACTTAAGTCTTGTTTTCAAATGTGAGGATTTGCTTTTTCCCAATTTATGAAATAGTAAGTTGATTATCTTTACGTCTCATCATGTGAAGATGAAAGCTTGGCTGTTTTCTTTCCCAGTAATAATTGTTAGTAGAATAGTGATTACACACTGACCGGGTCACAGAGAAGACAAGCAGCTACAAACCCGACAACTCAACCTTCATGAGCTTTATGTATCATCATCATAATCATGACGAGTCCGTCCTTCACATATCCTCCTCAGACTGAAGGCCTCAGCAGAGAAAAGCTCTTCATATCTTTATCAATGTTTTTAACAAAAGCTCACCTCTCTGTTCCTGTCTGTTGAATCAGCTTCTCTGCAACAATTCATTATTACTACACTTTTACCTTTCAACAGTGTTGGATCAAGTATTCAGATCCTTCATTTGAAGTAGTAATACCACAAAATAATCCACAAAAAGTAAACCTCTGAGATGTAGTACAGTAACAAGTACAACATGTACCTCTGAGATGTAGAACAGTAACAAGTACAATATGTACCTCTGAGATGTAGAACAGTAACAAGTACAATATGTACCTCTGAGATGTAGTACAGTAAAAAGTACAATATTTAGTGTAGTGGAGGAGTAGGAAGTAGCAGATCATGTAAATACTCAAGCAAAGTACACAAGTACCTAAAGTAAAAGTACGTAGTTACATTCCTCCACTGCTGCACCTTTAACTAAATTAATTTATTGTAAATAGAGAAGTATAACTGTCATCAGGAGCAGAAGTGTTCCTGCTTGTAGGATCATTCTACTTAAATAACTTATATTTAGTAACAATGGAGGAAGAAGTACCTGCTGCCTCCCTGCTGCTCCTCCTGTTTAACGTTGCTCTGGTGAACAGTAGTTCCTGTCGCAGCCTCAGCACCTCCTGCCGAAGCCTTCGGGCCGTTTCCTCCCGGCTTTCATCGCGGCGCCTCCACGTGAGGGCCAGATCCTCGGCGTACTCGGCGCCACTCATTCCCGAGGGCTTGTTCTTTATTATAGCCACGGCCACGGCCGCTTTGTCTTTGATGAAACGCCACTCCGCCCGACTCGCTGCTGGAACAGAGGGAAGGATGGGGGCCACAGTTTTTTAGGGAAAACCTAACAAAACATAGAAACCACAGAGGCAAGAGAATCTGGAAATTCTGCCACTTTATAGTTCAAAGAGAAGATATATGATTCACAAGAGTTAAGATGTGTGAGCCTCTGCTGACGGCGCGCAAGCTCGGAGCATGAACGGAGGCGTTTATACGAACAAACAAAATAAAATGTAAAGAATCAAAAAGACAATATGCACATAAACTTTGAATAACGTCACTTACATCACTGGTTATCGTAGATAGTCGCAGATCCTAGCTACTCTGGCGAGCTATCTCGAGTTAGCTTGCTCGCTAATTCCACCATGCTTTAATGCTACACTGGTTACAGGTTACCCTGGCTAACCAGCAGCCAACCGTCCTTAAGCCCTCAAGATAATGTTTTGTTATTTAATTTAATGTTTTAAAAACAGACACTTACCAGTGAACTGAAAAAAATACTCAATTAGTCCAAAAACAAAAAAAATAATCTGCTAGCAGTTTTTATTTATTAAAATTCCAGCTTCTCAGCGTATGATTTGTTGCTTTCATTTGTTTAATATGAGAGTAAAATGTATTTGGGTTTTTGACTGTTGGTCAGACAAAAGAAGCAATTCAAAGACGTCACTTTGGGCTTTTTGTGCTATTTTAATAGATCAAACAATGAATCGACTTGTCATGAAATAATTACTAGATAACTTGTAAATTAATTTAGTTAGTTGCAGCCCTATAAATGTGTGTATACTTGTCTGGAAGCCTGTCTACGTTTACTAAACACAATGTAGTGCTGATGGAATGTACATTTCCTCAAGAGCTGTACTTAAGTGGGCATTTCCATGTAAATGTTCATCCACGAATAAATAAACACACAAAATCACTTTAGAATGTGTCATTGAGGTCTATATTTTGTGATTACTTACTAGATTTTTCAGGAAATTACATATTTACCTTTAACCACAAAGTAGGATATTGCAATCATAACAGAATGATTTGTTTGAGGTCTTCGTGTTCATCCCACAATATGTTCTCCAGAGTTTACTTTACTTTTAGGATGATCAATCATATTATTTTGTCATGTCCCGCTCTTCTTTAAGATTACATTCTCCTCGTTTCCACTTATTATTTCCTTTTGTAAGATGTAAGTGTCTCACAAAACTGTTTGTATTGTATGATTGAGGAAGCTAGCTTAGTTGTTCGTTTAGGTTTACGCTATAGCTATTACAGCTGTTGGCTAGCTTTTTACTGTGCGTCTATTATCGGACAGCAAATCAAATGGAACTTATTACGTTAACATTTAATTTGTTCATCTTGTTTTATTACTTTCATCCAATTCCCAGATCAGTCTGGTGCCCAATGTATAATTGTTGTTACACTACAGCAGTAAATTAAGCTGAACTATGGCAAACTATAGCTAAGTTAGCTAACTAGCTAGCTAGCTAAAGTTACTGTGGTGCTAGCTTAGCTCACGAAACGCAACGTCAGTTTAACGTTACGTGACATTTCCGGTTTGAGCTACGAACGTCAACTGTCAAACTAATTAAATAACCTTTTTTAAATAATTAATAATTACCTTTTATATGACACTCGTTACTTTCCATCGCCTCAACGTCACAATAAACGTTTACAATCGTAACGTTAGCGATGCTACTACCATAGCTTTACACTGGACAGGTGTTACACCCAAATCTGTGACCCGTAGAATTCTGTGACCAAAAAAAAGAAAGATGGTGGATCAAACGTTACAGAAGGATCTCTTCATGTGGGTCTCTTCTCACAGCCAGAGGTGGAATATAAGTACTTTAGTACAATTATGGGGTATTTGTACTTGATTATTTCCGTTTTATGCTACTTTTATACTTCTAATCTACTACATTTAAGAGTGACATAATGTAGTTTTTACTCCACTACATTTATTTGACAAGTAGTCGCTTCAGATTTTACATACAAACCGTGCTCTTCTTAACAGGTCTTTTTAGGCTGTATTGAAACCTTTAGAGTGTAATATAAATATATATATATATATATATATATATATATATATATATATATATATTTATTTAAATGCAAGTCAACTTTAGTTAAGTATTTTCCAATTTCAAGTTTGATTTTTCATAATATAAATGGAGCAACTTGTCTCGTACTCTCATTTCTAAAACATTTTTAAACTTTTTAACATTTTAAAATTAAGGTGATTTTAAGTACAGGTTGGCGTATTTTCACTTTTACTTCTTTCAAAGGAGCACTCGACCAATTTTTTAAAATTTAAAACATGAAGATATGTTCATTAATCACGAGCATGGATTGAGTTGCATTATGAGAAGTGTAGTTGTATCTTGACCAATAAGATCTAAATAAGTTAGGATATCTCGGACTGTGCTGCTTCAAATTTAATATTTCAGGATTATATATATTATATATATATATATATATATATATATATATATATAATATATATATATATATACAATTCTGTAGTTTCACTTCAGTAAGATTTTGAATGAAGCACTCTTTTACTACTTTTAATGGTGTATTTTCACCCAGATTTTGGGGGATTTTACTCACTTTATTCACGTTAATAATGTGATATTAATAATTGAACCTCCCTCATGTTATCTGCACACCTGCAGTATAAACAGTGCATCTACCACACCACATGTAATATATACAGTATATACTGTATATATATTCTCAAATGATATTTGCACAGATAAAACTTTAAAGTCAATAACTCCACAAACTACCATGTTGGATGAAGACGGACAGAGGTCTGTCTGTCTGCAGGAATACCCTTTTTTATTGAGTAGATTTCAAATGTCCCCCCCCGAACCAGCTCTTCTTCTTCATGTGGAGGAGCAGCGGGTCGATACCGAGGTCCTTCTGGATCGCCGCTCACAGAGAGACGAGGCTGTGACACTCTCCCGAGGAGTCTCATTTACAGCCGAGGGTGAGATTCCCTCAGTCCTGTGAGCAGAGCCCTGCAGGCATGAAGGGTGAAGGTCGGCAGGAGCTCCACTTCTTTTGCTTTGTGACTCAGCAACATGATATCAATCTGCACAGGGTGGATGTGATGTGCAGTGTGGACGTTGGTAGGGTGAAAAAGAAGTGGGGATGAATTATTCATGCATGAAATCTCGCTTTTGGTTGTGCAAAGGATATAGACCCTGAGAAAAAAAATCATTTTTCAGCCAGCTCTGCCTCTAAAGTAACAAGCCGCTAAAAGGTGCTTCAGTTTGGAATTTAGGGAACAGAACAAACCTACAAAAGTTGCATCAAGTGCAGCTCCTCAAATCTGATCACGTGTCACTTTTCTCCTCCTCACTGATTGTCATGTGTTTCTTTTAGCATCAACATGCTAACGTTTAGCATAAAGAGTGAAGCTGGTCTCAAGGCGAAGCATCAACCAATCATCACCTTGTTCCGGTCCGTCTATAAGATTGTTCTTAGCCAGTGCTAATGATATCATTCATTATTGTTTTACATTAATAATATATAATATCGGTTTGTTACAGGTCTGAGCTTCCTAAAACAGGTACACAATGGACATAACTGTAAGTAAATAAACACACACCAAGTGAAATAAAATAAGGTAGAAATATATAAATAAAATACAAGGGTGGAGGTTGTAAAGTGGTCTATTGGACCTCTTCCTCTTTTATTTTGGCACCGAGTCTTTTCATTGGTAGTACTCTGAATATTTCTTAAAATGATAATAAGGCCGACATCATCAGGTTCAGCTTGATGCTGGACCATGATGGATCCAGGTCTCTGTGAAGATCCTCAACAGTCACCGACCTGCCGTTGCTGAGTTCACCTGAAAGTCTTATTTCATCCATCTTATTTTTCTGCGACTGGGCAGACAGGAGCATGCTGGGTAGTGTAGTAGCCTCAGGTCCTAGCTGGGTTAGCTCAGCTTCCATCTGGGCTCTCCTCCCTGGGACAGTTTGGTGGCACTTTGGTCCAGTAGGTCTTGGTGTTTGGTCGACCGTGGAACGGTGATCGTCTCAAAGTCTGCTGCTCTTAATCCTCAAACTTCCTTCTCAGATGTTGCTGAACATATTCTGTCATTGGTGCTCCAGTAATTAACACAGAAAATCAACAATTTAAGACCAAAAAATGAAGCCAAATCCATGGGAGCTACCCATGTTCATGCTGCCGCCGGTGCAAACATTTGCTAACTAGCACTGAAAAATAAAGTACAGTGAATGTCAGTAGCTTCGCAGGTAATTAAGTATTGGACTTATTAAAATGTTGACCTGTTGGTAGCGCTAGATGTGAACTTAAGGGATCACAAGTGTTGATAGAATTCATCTGGATAGGGACATGAATATTCTCACCAAATTTTATAGCATTACATTAATTAATTGTCAAGATATTTCACATTAAAGTCAGTGGGATTCATCCTCTGGGAACCATGCATGTCTGTACAGTATTTCCTTTATTTGATCTTTAACTGGAGCCGTAGTGTGTTTGATCTGCTCTCACTCTGTCTTTATTGGTGACCGTGTTCTCGGACGTCTTACTCACACTCTGAATGTTTGTTTTCACTTCGTGCTGCTCGTTTTAACCTCGTTAAGAAAAGTGTGAAATAAACACTCGACACTGATGTCGGCTGTTGCACTTCCTCTCTGACTAAAGGAGGCTTTGAGCGTCTTCGGTTTGTGTCTGAACAAACACGTGTGCTCCTGTACCTCTGAGATGTAGTACAGTATAAAGTACAATATGTACCTCTGAGATGTAGTACAGTAAAAAGTACAAT
>NW_022280064.1:4986592-4986801 GCF_004355925.1 Anarrhichthys ocellatus | reverse complement strand
TACCTCTGAGATGTAGTACAGTAAAAAGTACAATATGTACCTCTGAGGTGTAGTACAGTAAAAAGTACAATATGTACCTCTGAGATGTAGTACAGTATAAAGTACAATATGTACCTCTGAGATGTAGTACAGTAAAAAGTACAATATGTACCTCTGAGATGGAGTACAGTAAAAAGTACAATATGTACCTCTGAGATGTAGTACAGTAA
>NW_022280064.1:4963836-4976592 GCF_004355925.1 Anarrhichthys ocellatus | reverse complement strand
GAGAGAGAGGGAGAGAGACAGAGGGGGAGTATAAAAGCAGGACTCAGACTTCAGCAGCTCTGAACTTGAGAGGAACTGTGACCGGATTAAAAACCTTCCAGTGATTTAGTTTTGTTCCTCTGAACTCTGATGAAGAGTGAAATGATTTCACCCTCTCACAGACAGATGTGATGGTGATGGAGAGGCCGCTCTGTGAACCGTTTCTTCTTCATTCCTCGGATGTTTAAATTGATGAATTAGTGTAAAATGCTGCGGGTGAAGTGAATAAGATGAAGAGGAGGAGGCAGAAACCTGTCGTCTGATCGTCGGATAGCTGCCGCTGCCGCTGCCGGAGATGGAGCCGCTTTTATTTTCCCGGAGGCGAGACACGCGAGCGGTGGATGAATATCTGGGCGGTTTCAGGGCGATCTCCGGGCTTTGCTTTGAGCTCAATGACAGGGGCGTCTGACGAGGGACCGGTGGAGAGGGATGGAGCATGCCAGTGTCGTCTACGGAGAGCTGTTGAACATCTCCACAAACTACACCCATGGCAATGTCACGTCGAAAGAGGAGGAGAAGGACAGTAACATGGCTCTCCAGTGGGGTCTGGCCGTGACCTTAACCCTCATAACTTTGGCCACGACGCTTTCCAACGCGTTCGTCATCGCCACCATTTACCAGTCCCGAAAGCTGCACACCCCGGCGAACTTTCTGATCGCCTCCCTGGCCGTCACGGACCTGCTGGTGTCCATTTTGGTGATGCCCATCAGCGCGCTGTACACGGTCAGCCAAACCTGGACTCTGGGGCAGGTGGTGTGCGACATCTGGCTGTCCTCGGACATAACCTGCTGCACGGCGTCCATCCTCCACCTGTGCGTAATCGCGCTGGACCGCTACTGGGCCATCACGGACGCGGTGGAGTACACCAAGAAGCGCACGATGGGGCGCGCCGCCGGCATGATCGCCACCGCCTGGGTGATCGCCATCTCCATCTCCCTGCCGCCTTTCTTCTGGCGCCAGGTGAAGGCGGAGGAGGTGACGAGCTGCAACGTGAACACCGACCACATCTTCTACACCATCTACTCCACCTTCGGCGCGTTCTACATCCCCACGCTGCTGCTCATCGCCCTGTACGGGAGGATTTACGTGGAGGCACGGAAGCGCATCCTGAAGCAGTCGCACAACAAGCCGGGGAAGAGGCTCACCTCGGCGCACCTGATCACCAACTCCCCCGGCTCCGTGGCGTCCACGACCTCGCTGAACTACGGGACGAACGACGCCTCCTCCTGCGACACTACCTCGTCCGCCAACGTGCAAGTCAAAGTCACTGTGTCCGACGCGCTGCTGGAGAAGAAGCGCATCTCCGCAGCCAGAGAGAGGAAGGCGACCAAAACTTTGGGAATAATCCTGGGAGCCTACATCATCTGCTGGCTCCCGTTTTTCATCTACACCCTTCTAGTGCCTGTCTGCGAGTCCTGCTTCCACCCGGAGCTATTTGACATTTTCACCTGGCTGGGTTACCTCAACTCTCTAATCAACCCCATCATTTACACCATGTCCAACGAGGACTTCAAGCAGGCTTTCCACAAACTAATAAGGTTCAGATGCTTCGGGGCATGAGCGACGACCACCAGCCATGATTACCCCCCCCCCCCCAAATCCTCTAATCATCTGTGTACAATTGAATCAAACCCATCAGCCACAGATATTTCCCTCCCCAGGTTTGCCCCCCTGAGGACAAGATATCCAAACACCCACATTGTTTATGATAATGTGGCTGCAGAGATGCATTGACCTGCCATCCAGTCTGCATCGTGTCATCATGTGATGGCAGAAGAACGGCTGCTATTAACAAGACCATTGGAATAAAAAAAGAGAAACAGCCTGGTGAGGATGTTGGAAGCTGCAGACTGGTTTGCAGGTGATAATGTTGTTATAATGACTTGGAGAAAGCCCGTACCCCCCCCCCCCCCCCCCCCCCCCTGTACGTGCTGCACTGGACTGCAGCCTGCAGACTCACTTTGCCATAAGAGTTTGACAGTCAACGTCAGTTGGCTTGTAAGCACAAACAGCTTAGGACTAAGCTACCACGAGCCCAAAGGGCAAAAAAAACAAAAACACAAGATTTATGTTTAATTTTCCTGACTCAATAAGGGGAAATACTGGTGCCTAAACACGCTTCTTTCGTTTTGTTCCTCAGACGTGCCTGGCCCCAGATGGAGAGAAGAGCATGGTTTTAGTTTGAGACAAAGAAAAAGACAGATTTGGTTTTGTTCTCGTAGGCCAGTGTATGTTCTATTGCTTCTTTTTCTTGCTGTGACTGGTGTTCACTCTAACACAAAGGCTCCAAACTGAGTGTAAATGTACGAATCTGTATCCATCAGTGTGGTTTTGACTTTAATTTGCTGAAGAGTCTGGATGTCGCTCAGCCGAATGCTGTAAAATAGTGCAACGTGACCGTCTCTGAGGGAATGAAGAGCCAGTGTTGTAAAAAAAAAAAGCCACTCTTATCCACCGGCCCTCTTGTTAAAGATGCATTCTTAAATGTTGATATGAGCTTCGATGTTCCATTTCATGTCAGGCTAAGCAAACAACTCCAAATCCAAGACCCCGAAGAAACAACAAACAACTAAAACCTATAAAAAGTGTAGAAGATGATTTTTAAAATGCTGGAAAATGTTATTCTGATCCAAATCACCGGCTCCTTCCACCAGACCGCCACATGCTAAATGTCAAGCTGTAGCTGCTGCTGATCCCTTCAAGGAAAACTGAAAGAAGAATCTCTTTAGAAAAAAGATGCAAGAAGTGCAACAGCAACAAAGTGCTGGAGATGGAAATCATCAGGACCGCAGCTACAGTACCGCTGAGGACACCGAGGTTCTGTTCTGGAGGTTTTAATAACATGCATGAACACACACAGATTAAACATGGTGAGTCTCTAAAGGCTAATTCTTTCTTTCTTTAGCTTCAAAATTCTAAAATGTGATCGTTTTTTAGGCCCAAAAACTAAATGAAACTGAAGGGAATCATCAGAAGTAACGGTAGAGAAGCCATAAATAAGATTTCATGAAATATAATTTAAAAGTAAAAAGAAATATATTAAATATAGAGAAAATATTTTAGCAATAATTTAGCAAATTTTGATCTCAGAAACTAGTTTTAAGGAATCGTGTTTATTATTGAGGCTTTCTTGCTGAGAGTTTGATGCAACAATTAAAACCTGTCTCATGTCGAAGCAGCAGAACCACAAATATCTTCTTTTATTACACACGTTCTTCCTGGCGCCTACATTACCCACAATGCAGCTCGAACGCTGACATCACTCGAGGACCTTTATCAGACTTGAACTCCTTAAAGGCTTTTAAAACATACACAGTAGAACGCTGCGTCACCTGGAAACACAGGTTCCCTTTAAGTGTTTAGCTAGAGACAATTAGCTTAGCTTAGCATAAACACTGGAAACAAGTGGAAAGTTAAAAAAAATACACCTAGCAACACTGTGACATGTTTCATTTACTGAGCTTTAGATGTGTTGGTAGGTGTATTTTAAACTTTGGACGCAGCTAGGCTAGCGGTTTCCAGTCTTTATGCTAAGCTAAGCTAACCGCCTGGTGACTCTAGCTTCTTAACATGCAGACATGAGAGTGGTATCAATTAGCTCATCGAGTCTTAGCAACAAAAGCCAAAAAATGGACCCCAAATATATTTTTAAAAAACAGTTGAGAAAATGCATTTGTTATTAAAGTTTATGAGGAAAAAAACAAAAGACAGCTGCAGGGACTTTGTTGCACCAGTAAAAGAGTCTCGCTGTCATTTCCCCCTCACCACATCAAAGATGGCTGCCAGATGACCACACTGGCCTCATCTCGTCGTGCAAAGCGACTTTCTTTGATTCTTTATTTTTTGAATCTCCAGCAGCCATGTTGGATATCTAAGGCTGCAGCTCCGTGGTGGATTTGCCTCTTTGTGTTCAGTATTGATCCGCTCAGTGTGAAACTCTTCTGGTGGCTCCGTCGATCTCATCCAGGTTAGCTTCTGCTGTACAACGCTTCTGCACACATCAGGCGATGCACTGTAACCGCTCTGCTCTGGAGGATCAGATACAACCCACTCGAGAGCACACAAGAAATGAGCACTGCTGCTGTTGTGAAAACTGAAAAAAATAAACAAATGAATAAAAAGGTCTATGGCATCATGAGGTTGGTGAAAGTTTGCCCACATTCTCATTTTTTCCTGATTCTGAGGCGAAAGCGCTGACATTTCCTCTATCGGCGTGAGGATCTGCTGGTGTTCGGTCCGCTTGGTGATAAACGCTTCACAGATGTGAGCTGACGGCTTTAACGACGGCTTTCTAACTTAATTAACCGGCAGGGGGAAGAAATCTAACTATGAGGAAAATGTCAGTGACGAATGCCTAATGAGACGCACGGATTGTACTTATGTGCACAACACAGGGTGTTACAGGGGAGGTTTGCTTTTTGTTGCATTGGAGACCGTATGTGCTCTGGTTTAACGCTGTAATGTCCCTTTTCAACACTGCATAGCAGTTCTAAGTGTGTTTTAAGTGAGAGCTGTGTTCAGACTGGAGAAATGACAACACTGCAGAGACTGTACAGAAATGCCCTCACAGTGAGCAGCATGAGAAAAACTAATTGCAGATGTTTGACATCTTCAGAAGGATTTAGACAAACCAAAAACGAGTTTTCAATCCTTTGCTCTCTCTTTGAAGAGTTGAATTGAAAGAGAAGTTCAATCTAACAGTGAACTATTACAGTTAGTGTCAGTGTGAGTCGACCGCTCTGTGGGATCCAGAATGTCACGGTGTTATATCTGAGACACCTTTTTCACCAAAGTGCATGCTGGATCCTGAGTGAGGTCAGGTTCAGGCTCAATAAAGGAGAGGTGGTCCTTCTTGTTAAATGCTAAAACAAGGAAACGTCTTTTGTCACCGCAGACCTTCGGTTCGTCCAAATCAAAGTGATATTTGGTTCCTTTTCTATCGAGTCCGGTTCGGTTTCACAGCAATCAAATATTTTTACATTTTTAGAGTTTCAATTGAGTTTGAATTTCAGACTTTTGAAATCTTGCTGTTTTACTTCATAATCGTCTGTTTTTTATGTGGAATGTATTCTGCATATTCTGTATGTTCTCTACGGTCCAGATGTTAAGAAAACATCCGACTTCTGCAGAAGTCAAAGTCAGTCTTCTCCCGCTCACGCTAACCTGTTTTCATCTGCCTGTGTTCATCTCAACAAACGCCCTCAGCGTCTCCGTCTCGGGGCATCAAAGGTTCCCCGTCGAGTTTTCTTGTAAAGAAATTGTTTCTGTTTCTCGTCAAATGATTTTCTGCGTCAAACAAACGAGTTGATTGTATTTAATTCCTCTTAAATATTTGTAAAGCCGACTTTTAAACGTAATTTTAGTCCCGTTTACATCCGCGTTCACTAGCTAGCAGTTAGTTAAACCGCTGGCTCGTATGTCTGTGTGTCGGGTCACCTTTGAGCTCACAAGACCTGCTCGTAAGATCACTGCTCTATAGCGCCGCCAGTGGTGATAAACTCCACACGGTGCCTTCAGTATTCAACCGAAAGAAAAACATCTTTCCTAAACTTTAACCAAGAGCATTGAGACTCAAAAGAGAACAAAAAAACATGCATCAGTAATCTCCTGAAACAGCTGCTAAATGTAGTTCTTTTATCAAACAAACTGGAGGAAATATTGCAATTGTTGGGGGACTATTTTCTGCGGCGGATTAATCCACATTTGGTGCTCTAGTGAGTATTTGTGTTTGGGATTGAGCTCACTGATGTGTTATTGATGGAGCTCTATGAGCTCTCAGGCTGTGATTCACACAATACCTGTCAGAAGATGCATTCACTGCTTTTTGTGGGATTTGTTGACAAAGTATTTAGCATCACCAGATTTCTTCTCATCAATAACAAGTTTGTAGGATCGTGAAGCAGAGCTAGAAGCTCTCAGCGTGCTACATTTCTTGCTATCTTCCACCAAAACATTGTGTCGCCGTCACTTTCTTAAAACAAATGGTGGATATCTTGATTTTAAATGCGCCAGCATGTTGAAACGGCTCAGACAAAAAAGAAAAATCCCTCAAATCTTCATCCCATTAGAAACGCGCTCCTCTCAGAGACTGAGGCGAAAGCCTGAGGCGATGTCATTCTTTCCTTTTGTCAAAAATTAATATTGTTGGCTCCCTTTGAAATCGATCAGACCGCTGTGGCCCCCTGATTACCGTTTCCATGGTTTGATGCTCGGCTAAACCATGGCAACACGGGCCCTGCTGGAAGCGTGTCGTGCTGCAGAAGCCAAATCAACACATTGACTGGAATATAGATGAAGCCGGAGAGCCGATGTTACCTGTTTCTCAAACACTCAGGGGATTTATTGTAAAACCAGACGCTACATGTTATTTAAGGTGCAGATAATTCAGGATTTTTGGCTGAATTTCGGTCCTGCTGTCAAGGAAACACGAATCTAAACGTCACACTTGTGATGTTGTAACGTCTAATTATCCAGTCTGCTGTGTAGGAAATGATTTAGGACGTGATTTTAAGGACAAACGTGAAGACGAGCTTTATTTTCACGGTGGAAATGTTCAACCCTGAACCAGAAAACGTCCTCTGATACTTTAATCAGCCTCCTCTTCTCTGAGCTTCACCAGCGTTCACAGCTCATTGTGTGCAGAGCAGCCGCAGCTTTTCTTCCTCTCGATGGTATCACACTTTTCATTTTTTTGCTCTCTGGTGTTTTGGCCTTGAAAGCGACGGTGACAACACAGTCCCACGCTGCATGAAGCTGAATGTGAGGATTGTTAAAGTGGATCCTTTCACATTTCCATCAGTTTTTTTATTGTATAAAACTGCAAAAAGAAAGTCTCTCTTATCAAGTCATTTCCATCTATGGTTGAAAAAGTCTATTTCTGCAGCTTTCCACTGTTTTCTTCAGCAGACGGAGTCGACTCAGCTGATGAAGAACTGTTGATGTTCACACTTTCCTCTTTTTTTTGGAACTTCATCCTCTGTGTTTTGGGCTGACAAGTGGAGCATGAATGTCGGTGAAAGAAGAACTGTGATGCTTTACTCAAGTAAAAGTACCAATAACCAAGAATACTCCATCAAATGTCAAAGTCATTCAAAAATCAGTGCTCCTACTCAAGTCCCTGCAGTTCATAACCTGCTAAATTACTTTAAGAAAAGATCGTGGTTTGGGTTGAAATTAATTTGTTTAATTAATTGATTAATTGATTTGTCATAACGCCGCGTCGTAACATGACCACGCAACGAGACCACGCAACGAAATCACGCAACGAGACCACGCAACGAGACCACGCAACGAGACCACGCAACGAAATCACGCAACGAGACCACGCAACGAGACCACGCAACGAGACCACGCAACGAGACCACGCAACGAGACCACGCAACGAAATCACGCAACGAGACCACGCAACGCAACGATATGCAACGCAACGATATGCAACGCAACGATATGCAACGCAACGATGCAACGCAACGATGCAACGCAACGATGCAATGCAACGATGCAACGCAACGAGACCACGCAACGCAACGATGCAACGACGTAATGCAACACAAACACAACGTAGCGACTGTGAATACATAAAAACTGCAACCTTATGTGTCTTATCAACTTGTACTTTTGATTTCATCGGGACACGAACAGCGTCCCCTCGGTGAAGGTTTGTGGACGCTTTGCTTGTTATACTCGTAACCGCGTAACTTTCAATAACGGTCGCTCCATGCACTACGTCATGTACTCTGCACATTGCTCATCGTTCTACGTCACTTACTTTTACCTGATGCAAAAACTTCCACATTCAACTCATCCATGTTTTGCAGAAATGTACCAACATTTTCAGTGTTAGAGTGTTAAAGTGTTTTGACCACTTGTGCAGTTTTGAAACTACATTCTCAATCAGGTGTTGGTTAGCTTTACTCAAAGATCATGTTTTGTGTAAAATAAGTAAATGACCAGCGGTTTCCTGGGTCCTGTGTTTGTTTCAACCATCCCAACGATCTTCCACAAACTTTGATTAAACACATTCTTGATACATAACATCCAGACGTTATCTGGAAGAAAATACATTCCCTCGCAACTTAATTTGAAAATGCAGTTTGGTTGTCTGGGGACGTGATTGTTCGGAGACCAGGCTGTTGTAACTTTCTATACAACGTCACCGGACTTCCTTAATGTCAGCCCTGCTCAACCCGGCTCACAGTTACGTGGATTATAAACCAATCATAGCACGTCTACTTGTGTAAGTATTAGAATGAACAGTGAATGAGAACAGCCTGATCTGAGAGGTTGTGAGAGAATTTATGGGAGTGAAAGATAATCTGATACGTGTCATTTTGTTCTTATGTTTGACCTCTTTAGGACTCAAAATGTTATTTAATAAGCTTTTATGTGTCAGATAAATATAGTAGAAAAAGTGCAATATTTTACTCTTGAACTTAATTAAGTAGATGTCGCATAAATGGGAATACTCAAGTAAAGTACAAGTATCATAAATTGTACGAAAGTACTTGAGTAAATGTACTTCTATTGTTCTGAATTGGCGCATCCTGCATGACGAGTGCTTTCAGTTTGAGCACTTTGAGCACATTTTGAAGTAAAATATCTGAGATATTCTTCCTCCACTGTTGATAGATGTATAAAAGCATAACGACAAAAAGATGAAGAAGAAGAAGAGAAAAAAAGAAACATGTGATGATGTGTGTAGGCGAGCTCGAGCTCAGAGAAACATCCCACTCCCAAACAAACAAAAACACACGCAAAATATCTCAACAGCATCTTTTCAAGTCAGGAAACAACAACATGACAACAATGAAGACATGAATCCACACACAGGCGGCTTGTGTGTGTGTGTGTGTGTGTGTGTGAGTGGGAGATTGTGTGCGTGTGTGTGTGTGTGTGTGTGTGTGTGTGTTCTGTGTGTGTTAATTTCTTGAACCGGTGGAAAGAAAAAACACATAAAATTATTTATCAGAAAACGTGAACATCACATTTATTTACAGAAGGATGCTGACGAGTCGCTGCGAGTGTGAAATCAATTCTGCACGACTGAACGATTCAGCGATGAACACGGAGAGAAGTGTTGAAATGATTTACTGAAGGAAAAGTGTCAGAAAACATGGTTTTAAAGGAGTGAAAGGATCAGCAGTAAAAATATACAAGTGTCCAAACTGACAACACATTAGTTCATCAGAACTGGTGTTAATTTAGTTAATTTATATTATTTAGTTCTGCTTCAAAGGTCCTTCTTCATTGTCCCATCTACTGTCCCATCCGTCTCGTCATCTTCTCGTCATTGTCTCGTGACTGGTCTTAGTCTCTTCTTGTATTATTCTCGTCATTGTCTCATATTTGACTTGACGTGTGTCATCATCGTGTCGTCCTCATCTCGTCATTGTCATGTCTTAGTCTCGTCATTGTTTTGTCATCGTCTTATATTTGACTTGTTTTAGTCTCGCCATTGTGTCATCTTAGTTTGGTCATCATCTACTCATTGTCTCGTCTGTCTTAGTTTATGCATGGTCTCGTCATGGTCTCGTCATGGTCTCGTCATGGTCTCATCTTAGTCTCAGTCATGGAAAAAAGGTAGCTGACCAACTCACAGTCGTAGTTTTAATTAACAACATGAACACTGATCAGAACTTTTTCTCATGAACCCTCAGATTCATGCGGTGACCAATCTTACTTAAGAGTGCTTTCACTGCTGATACACTTTCAGTTGAGCTTAAATGCATCTTCACATTGTGGTTCAGGTCCTTTATCTTAGTTCAAGGATCATTTGAGTACTTCTTCCACCACAGGTCAGAAGAAAAGCATTTCACTTATAGTGAAGAAGAATTGCTCAGCAGCCAAACAACCAGTTTGCTGCTGGTCTCCATATGTTTTGCTCTTTTTGGCTTCAATGCGTGAATGTTTGGGATGAATCATTTCTACCTTCAACAATAAAAACAGTCTTGACTTCCTGTCCCAAGGTCCTCTTTTTAAATCTCCAGGTTCACAATGTCCCCAAACTGTGAATATTCATCCTTCAGTTTCACGAGTCAGCGAGTGCAACAGGAGGCAAATAGCCTGCTTAAGAAAGAAGAAGTTAGCAGCAGCAGCATATTAAATGTCTTTTATTTCATTGTAGGTCGTTACATAAGATGAGAGCAGTTATGATATAAAGACGAGCAGGTTATGATTAAAATAATAATTCAGAATCTGCAGGAGGCAGGAAGTCTGGAGATATGACTTTATTGAGATTAGTAGATTAGTAGACCAAATCGAATCACGTGTTCGAGGAAATCAGATCACAAAAGCACACAAACATAAAGGGATTAACAGTTACCTGTTTGTTGCAGGTTCATAGATCTTACATATTGAGGTAAACATCTGACAAACATTTATTTGTATCAGGAGACACAGACTTAAGGGGAGACACTTTCTCCATGTTTGTATTAATAAATGTATAAATGAGTGTGTGAGTGATGTGTGAACAAACCCCTCTGTGTGAACCTTCAGCACACAGAGAGGAATGAACGAGTGAAGTTTGGTGAATGTAAGAGCTGCTGAAGTGGAGATTTATCATCAGAGTCTGAGAACAAACTCATTTAGAGGAAACGTCCTTTAAAGAGATTCCATTCATTATCCAAACCACTTATCCTGTTCAGGGGCGCTGGAGCCGATCCCAGCTGACATTGGGCGAGGGCAGGGACAGGTCAGCCTGGACAGGTCGCCAGTTTATCGCAGGGCACATATAGAGACAGACAAACATTCACGCTCACACCTACGGGCAATTTCGAGTCTCCAAATAACCTAAGCTGCATGTCTTTGGACCGTGGGAGGAAGCCGGAGAACCCGGAGGGAACCCACGCTGCTACGGGGAGAACGTGCAAATTCCACGCAGAAGGACCACCCGGGATCGGGGATCGAACCCTAACCCTGACCCTCTGTATTAGAGTATCTATCTATCTCGTCTTTTTTATTTCTTTAATCTCAAATAGTTTTTTGTGGACAGAACGTTAAAGAAATGCCAAAGACTTGTTATCAAACACTACAAATTATCCCATAATCTATACTCAGACCTTTGATATAGATTCAGATTTTAACTTTTATAAATTCATTTAAAACAAAAATATGTGACTCAATTTTCAGTGGAAGTCTACGAACACATGAAGTTGATGCAACTGAGCATCATTTCGCTCTTTCAATGATCAAATCTAGTTGTTTTACAGCCCAAAGTAATCTTTATATGAAAGTATCCTTAATTAATAATTAATCCTTAGTATTAATCATGATTTATTTGTGCATTTTAAGTCTCTTAAATATAATATTTATACATAATCTGTACTCATACTCGTGTAATTCTCTAATTATGTGAATTAGTAGAAATCTGACACAAATAAACGTAGGATGTGATTAAATGAATTAATCGTTGTAACTTTAGGGATTTAGTTTGATCTGTTGAAGATCTCATTCTGTAGATTTTACACCTTAAAGTTCCACATTTTACTTTAACTTTATAATAAACATAAATGTGCTGAATTAAAGGGCGAGTTGCTCTGAAAAAGTAAAGAAAAAATCACAAAATAAAGCTGAGAGAACTTCTCTGTTACTGTTCTAGTTCTGGAGGTGATGTTTATTTTGGACTATCGGGCCGTCAGCTGCGGATGATTCAGAGGCAAACAAGCACCGGAACCTGTTTGCATAACGGTCTCTGCTGCATTACTTGTGTGACGTCGAGACCGGGTTCTGGTTCTGATGTGGGAGACAGACCGCTGGGCCGGCGACTGAGTGGGAGGATGTGATGAGACCGTCATCTCAGCAAAAAAAACAACATGTCAGCGCTCCTGGCAAGAAAAATAGAAGTTGTTGTCAGAGAGGAGAGGAGCCTGGGACTCGACGAGAGGCTGTCAGATCAGATTTAGGACCAGCTGGGAAAAGATCTGGGCACAGGAGCTCATCAGAGTCTCATCACTCCGGTTTATGGTTCCTGAGGAGCTTCCTGTTGTGGTGATTCCCCCTAAAACAGCAAATCATTGCTGTTAAATCTCTATTTGTGAACTATTTGTTAAGTCGTGAGCTGAAAAAATAACGTTTAAAACGTAAAGATTTGTTCCTGACTTTAAATCTCAATGTTACTTATCTAGTTATGCCTATCTTTAATGTTGCACAGGAATAATTAAATGCAGCTGTTTTAAACAGTCACGTGATTAATCGATCAGTCGATTGACAAAATTAAGACGACCGTCAAGCAGCTTATCGCGACCTGAGTCACGTTTTATCATGGCGGGAGCAAAGGAGGAAGTCAGGTGACGTAGCGTGCAGGTTTAAAGGTGGACGGACAGGTCAAACAAACACAGGACCTTCACCCAGGAGGCCGCTGTCTCCAACACGTTCTCATGTTACCACTTGGTTAGCGTTAGAGATTGTGGTTTGTGTTAAAGTAAGCCTTTTAAAGTTAACTGAACAAAGATAATATACGTCAACGTTGGTTTCATACGTGACATGAACAGTGGTTTCCTGGGTAAAAGTCTGTGTTTGCTTGACCCATCCATCAGTCCACCCCCGCCCAGCCGTGAGTGGACTTTCTCTCTCTTTATATGTCAGCTGCTCTGAGAACTGGTGGTCTTGTCCTGTTGAAACTAAAACTCAACATTTAATATTTTAACTTATGTACCCAGCGGCAACCTCCGGTTCTGTGTTAAAGCTGCATTCTCTCTAGTGTCCACCAGGGGGCGACTC
>NW_022280064.1:4961979-4963436 GCF_004355925.1 Anarrhichthys ocellatus | reverse complement strand
CCATTTAGAGTCACACAGACCATAAAGCAGGGGATGCTTTAGGGGCGTTAGCGCTGTTAGCACCGATAGTGGCATCGCAGTTTTGAGAGCCGCTGAGAGGCAATAAAAATGCTCCCAAACTCATATTATGCATCTTTAAGTTACATAATAAACTTACTTATTATATGATCTTTACCAAACAGCAACTGTTCACCACAAGTTTTTAAACTGAGACAGTTACAAAGAAGATGCGTTGATCTCCTGGTGGCGGCGCTCATTTCTGAAATATATCGCAAACAATTTGAATAACCGCTTTATGTAATTTAATATCTTTGGGAAGTTGTGATGAACATCTTGCCCCTTTTTTTCTGACATTTATTTCTGAAATAATGATTTCAATCAATTAATGAACAAATTAAATGAACCGTCGGTTGCAGCCCAGAAGTACTTAAGTCGAGTCAAGCGACAGTTCTTCTGCTGTAGAGATTGGCACAATCTCCACCCGGCTGTCATGTCGCCGCCTTTAAACGAGCGCTCCCAGTCTCCCAGTGAGCTTCAGTGTTATGAATTTCTGCAGCTTATTTTAACTGCATCGCTGAGAATACGTGGAAGCATCGCTGAGTGTGTGACTTCTCAGTCGCTCCTTGGTTACGGACGCAGATGTCTGAAACCCTTTTTTTTGGACATGACCTAAAAAAGGTCCTTGTTCCTCACAGTCACTCTGCTGCTTTTAAAGCATCGATGTGAGAGTCTGCTGCAGAGAAAAGTCGAAGAGACTCTCCCAAGTGTGAAAAAAAACAGCATCGAGTCAAAACAAAGGAGTTCTCTCTGAATCTTTAAGTGCTAATTCACCAGACGGATTGTTGTTTTTATTCACAGTGGAATATTATTTAAAGACATGATGTGTAAATATTTCTCTCTGATCTCTCCTCATCTATTATTTACTCACAAGTTGTTGAACATCATAGATTCTCTGGAAACCATTAGGATTTGTCTCTTAATGTGCAGCATGTAATCAATGAGCAACTTGTTTCTTCAGGTTTAATCACCAGATGTTGCTGAATTATTGCTGATAATAACATTCCCTCTCCCTCCTGAAGACACTGAGGCTGATTCCACAAGACAAAACGCTTCCGAACTAAATAAGTCAGCTGTTGTTGCTTTGCGGCGAATAACAGAAGAAGAATGAAACATAACGCTGTGATCTTTCATCATCATGTGAATCTGTTGAGGTGTTTGTTTTTATGGCTGCCTTGTTTGCCCCCCCGAGCTTCAATCAATACATCGACTGTAGAGTCATGCCAGTGAGGTTACTGGTGTGAGTCGGGAGGTGAACTGGTGGAGCTCCTCTGTGGAGAGAAGCTCCAGCTTCAGAGGAAGTGAAAGAAGTTCAAATGAATAGAAATCAATCAGAGAACCTTTTCATAGTCTTTGTGTCTCTTTGTAGTCTCATTGTGTCTCTTTGTAGTCTCATTGTG
>NW_022280064.1:4949579-4961969 GCF_004355925.1 Anarrhichthys ocellatus | reverse complement strand
TCATTGTGTCTCTTTGTAGTCTCATTGAGTCTCTTTGTAGTCTCATTGTGTCTCTTTGTAGTCTCATTGTGTCTCTGCAGCCGTTTGCATCTTTGTAGTTGTTTACTGTCTATTTTCTGTCATTTTGTGTCTCGTAGTTGCTTTATGTTTTTTGTCCTAATTTTGAGTATCTTTGTAGTTGATTTGTATCTATTTGTAGTAATTTTGTGTCTCTTTGTGGTTATTTTTCCCCTTTTCATAGTCATTGTGAGTATCTTTTAGTCTCTGTTTGCGCTTTGTAGTTGTTTTACGTGTCTTTGTGGTAGTTTGAGTCTCTTCCTGGTTGATACGCGTCTCTTTGAGTGATTTTGTAAGTGAAGAACCAACCCTGTCACTTTGTGCCCGTTAAGCCCGTTCAGTAATCCATCCATGGCATTAGCCACTTCTAGAATAACACACCACAATCTCTGACCCAACTGTCAGCGGAGCTGCATTGTGGGTAATGTAGACATCAGATATCTCTGACTCTGCTGCTTCAAATTTTTTGTTTTTAAACTGTCCATTGTGAGTTTAAACCAGCGGAGGAGGATCACCGAAGCACAATTCATCATGAGGGGAACATGAATGTGAGCATCAAATGTCATAACGATGCCTCCGGTAGAGACATTTCCCACCAAATTGAATTGAAATCAGTTTTTCTTCAGATTTCCTGCTAACAGAGACGACTGAACAGAACTCCCTCTGTGGATTCGATAATTAAAACCACAGCTTGATATGATTTCATTTCCTCTTGATGTGAAGCAACATGCCTGAACAAGATTCTTTCTTTCACTTTTTGGCGATAAGCTTCACGCTCTGTCGAGCTATCGACTTCCTGTCTGCTGTCATCATTTCATACCGAGTGTCCTTGTTATCGATCGTAATACGTGCTTCTCCACACAGCCGATGTGCACTCAGCCGCCCTGCAGCCCACTGAATCCTGGGGAAAAAATTCCAGGTCACGCGCTGTAAACTCCCCGAAGCTTGGATGACCCTAACTTTTCATTTTCTTTCCTCTTATTCTGTAACAACGATGTGCAGAATATGAAACCGTTTCATGTTCAACAACACAAAGCGAGCTGTGGAAACAGAATCTTTGTAGTGTAATGTCTCTCTGTGGTTCTTTTGAGTCTTTTTGTGTTCTAGTTGCATCTCTTTGCATCTCTTTGTAGTCTTTTGTGTCTCTTTGTAGTCTTTGTGTCTCTTTGTAGTCTTTTGTGTATTTTTGTAGTCTTTTGTGTCTCTTTGTAGTCTTTGTGTATTTTTGTAGTCTTTTGTGTCTCTTTGTAGTCTTGGTGTATTTTTGTAGTCTTTTGTGTCTCTTTGTAGTCTTGGTGTATTTTTGTAGTCTTTGTGTCTCTTTGTAGTCTTGGTGTATTTTTGTAGTCTTTTGTGTATCTTTGTAGTCTTTGTCTATTTTTGTAGTCTTTTGTGTATCTTTGTAGTCTTGGTGTCTCTTTGTAGTCTTGGTGTATTTTTGTAGTCTTTTGTGTCTCTTTGTAGTCTTTGTATCTCTTTGTGCTGTGGACTATAGGGAGAAACTATTGGTTGTGACATTTCACTCTTTTAGTCTGTTCAGTAAAAATAAAGAATCCTTCAACTTGTTTTATCTCCTGCAGAGATTATTGTAATATAATATATATCCTTACAGTGTGGGTGCCGGTCCTTCACCCTTTATGTGTCCAGTAACGTAAGATGTAGAGACAGAGCAGAGAAAAAACACTCTGTTTACTTATGTACGACATACATATACTAATATATGTAAATATGCTGCACATCTAGTTTAAATAAACACGTTTAAGTCAGTTCTCTGTCTCCCACGCTTTGAAACCAAGAGGGAATAAAAGATAATTATCTCACAGATTCACCGAGCTTGGAAGCACAAACTGTGTCGCCTGGTAAGAATATATTGTATATGGTAATATATGTTTTTATTCATCCATAAATAAGATAAAATGCATCCCATCAGGTTCCTCAGCAGTCGGTTTAAACCACCTGCAGTAACATTCACACACAACTCCACCTCCGATCTCGACATCTGATTGGAGTCTGGCCAGCAGACTGTGTGCAGCTGGCTGTGATATTCAGCGGCAGTGTTTACTCAGCGCTGTTTGTGAGATGAGAGAAACATTCGCTGTGGATCGGCGGCAGAACATTTTGTGTCAGATGAGCCCTCAGCGAGGCCACGCATCCCCGAACGTGTGTTCAGCCTCACACCTCCTCCCGAAACTTCACTTTGTGTCATCGTGTGGAGGAGGGAGGGAGAAAAAAATCAAATTGCATATTGGTTTTTTTCTCTCTAACCATCACTCTTGAAATCGAGCTTTTACATCTTCAGAGAGCAATTTCCTCGACTGTTTGAGGTTCAGATATCTCACGGGTGATTCAGCAGGTCCTCTTGAGTCTTTGTGAGTCTCTTTGTAGACGTTTTACTTTTTTGTTTTAGGTAATTTTGAGTTTTTTTTGTAATCATTTTGTAGTATTTTTGTCTCTCTTTGTCGACGTTTTCTGTTTTTTGTGGTCTTTTTAAATTACTTTGTAGTCATTTTGTGACCTTTCGTGTTTCTTTGTAGTTTCATGTGTCTTTGTGGTCACTTTGAGTCTCTTCCTGGTGGATCCGTGTCTCTTTGAAGTGACATTTTGTAGGTAAAGGCCAGAGGGGCCCCTGACACTTTGGACCCCTAGGGCTGTGTCCAGTGTGTGTGCTAAGCGTTCCAGACTAAAGCCTCCACCCTGATGCTTCATTTCTGTCATTGCGTGGAGGAGGGAGGAGAAAGAAAAAAAATCAATTGCATATTGGCTTTTTCTAACCATCACTCTTGAAATCGAGCGTTTACAGCTTCAGAGAGCAATTTGCTCGGCCGTTTGAGGTCCAGATATCTCACGGGTGATTCAGCATGGCTCCACAATGGCAGCAGCCCGGTGCTTCACAGCTCTTAGCCGGGGATAAAGACCCGCTCAGCCGGTGCGTCTCTGCGGGCTTATCTGGCCGGCACCACTCGGCGAGCGGGGCTGACCGTGTGATTGCAGCGCGCCTGAGATTCTGGACTGTAAATGTCAAGATATTGCAGGGAGCGTCCGCCCGACAACATGCTTTGATGGAGTAACTGTTATCTGGCAGCGCCATCATTTGATGTGCTCACGTTGAGTTGCAGCTGAGCAGAGATAGATAAAGAAATGGAGCAAGAGAGGAGGCAGGAACACATGCTAGCAGGCTAAACATTCAAGATTCTTATTAGCTCGGATCAAAAAGCAGCAGATTTAAGTTCCTCATTTCTGTGTCTTAGCTGGTTGAGGAATGAGCTTGGAGCCAGTGATGACATCAATGTGGCCCCCGCATATTTCAACCACTAAGGAGTATACTGCAGTTTATGAATGCAATGAATCAAAAGGTTACCACATCACATGCTAACAGAGACAAACACCTCAATCACTCAGGCAAACATTAGAAACACATGAAACACTAATGAAAACATTCAGTTGTTCTAGACGTGAGTGTTCAGCTCTGAAGACATGACGTGTGGTTGTGATGCTCCAGTAACAGCAACATCTGTATCATGCGTTCATATAACTGGTGCAGTTTGATCCCCTGGAAGTGCTGCCTGCAAGGGAGTGAAGAAGAGTTTGGTTGTAACGTTAGTGTGTCCAGCATCCTGCAGCAAACGTTGACTACAGTTAAAGAGCCGCTGCGCTCGACATGCTGGAACCGCAGAACCCTGAAGCCCCGCCCAAACTGGGGAAATACTCAAAACCACGTTTCAATGAACTGAAATTGCACGATATTTGAAGGAGTTAAAACAGTTAAATGTTTTGTAACTTTTGTAACTGACACAATCTCGCTTTTACAAATGAAAACTTGAACTCATAAGCAATAAAAACTCACCATCGCTCAATTTAAAGCTCTTTGTGGTTTAGCTGCTACAGCCTTACTTGAGTCCTAATGTTGAACATGTCGTGTGTCCAAAATGCACAAACCAAGACACTTTGTTGTTTTAGCGTCATCATCTGGTGTCCCCAGCGATAACCCCACCAAGTGTGAAGTAGATCGGCTGAACGAGATATTAGAAGGACACACACACACACACACACACACACACACACACACTTATACAGACGGACAGATTCCTTTCTTCCTTAGTGGGTTTATTAATGTATGATTACACTTTGCTGTCACAGCATTTACTAGAACTTTTCTTTTAGTTAACCTCTAAAAAATTATTCTGAAAAGTAATAATTGTGTTGTCAAGGTGAGAAAAGACAGACAGGTAATAATTGTGCTGTGAAGCAGTCTGCAGGCAGCAGTCCATCAAAGCAAAGCGTCGGTAACGAGTGGACTAGACTGAGCAGTCACAGTGTTCACTACAGAGGTACGGTTGTCACACAATGTTTTGCATGTTACGTAACGTAAGAATAGTCAGTTGTAACATTGTTACATTTTTAGCGTAACGGTGGTACACGTGTTACGTAACATTCCATTTGTCTACTGCGTCATGTTTCCATGTTGCTTTTCATTTGAATACTTGATACTTTTTTTAACCTCAACAAGTCTTTCTGTTGCCTAAACACAACCAACTGTTCCACAGCGTTAACCAAACGGCATTGTGCGTTTTTGCAGCTGTGTGTATTCTGTGTACAAGTTGTAAAGCCGTCTGTACAAAATTAAACTGAATTAAATTGATACGATGCTGATATGAAACATACATGACATGTACTTTTACGCATCCTGTGGTTTTTACAAAGCCAACATTGTTTTCTGACGTCTGGCTTGTGTGAACAAGTGGAGTTCTGTTTAATCAGAGACAGAGCTGAAGATGATATTAATCAAAGTTATATCCCAGAAGGAGGAGAGGAAGATGTCTAGGAAGGTGGGAGATCTGCAGCCTAATAGGTTCATCTCTTTGTAGAAGGAGGGATGGAAAAGGTATTCAGACATTTCAAGGATCTGTCTGAGGGCAAGATGTCGGCTTAAGGACAGTCGCAGTAGAGGACAGCATCCAATTCCCTGTCATTTAAAGCGAATGGGAAATAAATTGACTCATGAACTCAAAAACAACATGCTTCAACAAGCTAAACATCCTGAAAAGCACGTTGTGTCTTTTTACATCTGTAATCCCGAATATCTGGAGTTCCTTCAGGTGAACGAGAACCAAATCAGAGCCGAGGACGAGACGAAGACACTGCCGTTACCGACAGGACACAGAAGAGACTTGACGACCGTTAGGAAGGAGACAGAAAATGACATTTGTATTGTGGTATTATTAGACGTGAGGTCAGGTATGAGTGGAGGTGGACGGGTCCAACAAACATCGATCTCTCATCCAGGAGAACCTTCCCCGTCTGAAACGAGTCGTCAACTTTCATTTATTGTCACGTAACTTGTGTTCTTCAGTAACCGAACTTCTTTTGTTATTTCAATCCAAACGATCTTTTCCTAAAACCTAACGAGGTCCTTTTGTTGCCTAAATATAATTAAGATGGAAGTTTATTTTGAAAAGACTGTATTCATGTAATGAGCGGAAATTGACACGTGTTGCTGAACCTTTTGTAAATGATTATCCAAACCGTTGCATGAGGTGGCAGTTTAACACTCGTAAGGATACGAATGCTCGTTAATTTACGATCACGGTTTGGATTAAAAGTGTTTCTAGTGTAGCTTGAGTTACGTTCCTTATGCAAGTTAACTTCTCTACGTAACTTCAAATCAGTCAACGTTGACGTTTGGCTCCACATGGGAGATGAACAGAGGCCTGCTGGGTGAAAGTCCCGTGTTTGTTTAATCCGTTCGTTTACTCCGAACTCCTATGTTGCCTCTGGCGCTTTTTAAACGTCGTCACATCACACTTAAGTGGATTTTAGAGGAATTGTAGTTGATGAACATCCTGACGAGATAAAACTCACAGTTTTGGCTTCATGCTGAGAAATAAAGAGAAAGCTATTCAGATTTTCTCCACGTCAGCATCCAGATAGGAAGCAGGAAAAACAAAGATCCCAACATTGAGGTCCTCCGGCACTAATTCCACCCTGAGCTTTGTGGCTGGAGCACCAGAGCCTCTCGTCACATGCAATTTACCAGAATAATATAAGTGTGATTAGCCTCTGACCCTGTCTGCTACTTTTGAGGATTACAAATACCACGTCTGGAATTCATGGAGAATATTTGAACGCTGTGTGTCCGAGGGGAACTGAACACCGTCCCGCTCAGCTGATAAAGTAGTCCCCCTTTTAAATTTTTTATTTTCTTTATTCCCAGCAACCAAAAGACAGAATTAGAAACGCTTTGTCGAGACGAAATGTCACGCTCGGGTCCTCGACTGCCTTCTAATGCACGACGGGAGAGACGTCTGTAATTTACTGGCCGTTCGTTGACGTCTGTGGCTTTTACTGTTAAAAGGAGCTGATGAGGAAGAAGCCACAGATCACTTCAGAGTGCTGAGGAAAGCTCAACAACACATTAGAAGTGACCTTTCAGGCCCTTAACTGTCTCACTTCTCCAGAGAGGAGCTTCAGACACTTCACACACATTACCAACAAACAATAGAAAGACGGTCAGGGGTCAGAAGTACTGAGAAGAAGTACTTTACTGCAGTATTTCTGTATACTTCTACTCCACCACATATATCAGCTTTAGTTACTTTGCAAAATTATATTTCCACACAAAACATAACAAGACTTAAACAAAAGTAGATCTAAAACTATTAATGAATTAGAAAATGAATTGGCAGCTTTCCTATAATCATAAAATCATCTTCACTGATGTTAAGATTTACTGCTTTTGTTATGAATATTTTTTATAATTTCAATATTTTTACAAACCAAATAATAAATCGATTAATGGAGAAAATAATCCGCAGATTAATCCACGGTGAAAATAATCATTAGTTAGTAAAACATATTAACATTTGAATGCTTTATCTACATTTGACTAATTATACTGACACAGTAAGAATACGTTATTAATACACGGGTGCAATTACATTGCATAAACTCACTCTTTCCTTCTGCAGACTTTGCTGTTTATTAATAATAATAATAATAATAATAATTTAGATGTATTGAAGTGTGACCTTCCATCAGGGGTTACAGCAGTAAAGTGATTAGAAGACAGGCGGGATATTTAAAAATGAGCCCAGATGTTTGTTGGGTAAAGTTTGTTATTATTGTTCTTCAGAACTAAATGAAGCCTCCTGAGATCATCGTCAGCGTTACTCTGCCAGCAGACGCAGCGGACACAGTTGTCTGATGTATTTCGTACGCCTGTCATCTCAAGATCAGGACCTAATTATCTCGTTACCGCCAGATAACAAAGCGTGTCCTTGTTATTATGACTTCATTATCCAATTTCTTTCAATAAGAATGGCTCATGACTTATTTCATTATGTGGAAGTAATGACTTCACGATGACTTTGATGGGCCGTGACGGACAGAAGCCCCAGATGAGACGATTAAGCAGAGATCAGGTAAAAACAAAGAGGCAGAAGAGAGTTGATAACTGAATCATCATTTCGTCATTTCATCAGGAAATATCTGAATATATGAAGAAAACATTGGCAGCAGATTCCACATAGACTGCACATAAAAGAATGAGACTGTACTTTACGTTACGTACGCTACGTTACGTATGCTGCGCTACGTAAGCTACGCTTTCTAAGCTAGGCTACGTAAGCTATGCTATGTAAACTACACTATGTAGGCTACGTAAGCTACGCTTTCTAAGCTATGCTATGTATGCTACACTCTGTGCACTACATTACGTACGCTAAGTTACGTGATGTACGCTATATTATGTATGCTACGTTATGTACGTTACATTATATACTCCACACTATGCACACTACGCTATGTACTCGAAGCTATGTTCTCTGTTTTGTACACTACGTAATGTACGCTACATTTTGTACGCTACGTAAAGCGCACTACGTAATGTACGCTACATTTTGTACGCTACGTAAAGCGCACTACGTTATATACGCTACATTATGTAGGTTACATTATATCCTCTACGCTTTGCACACCGTTATGTACTCTATGTTAGTCACATAACATTAAATAAGTCATCATTGACTTCTGGTTGCATACGGGACACAAACAGCCGTCTCCTGTGTGAAAGTCCTGTGTTTGTTTGACCGGTCCACCCCTGACTTCCTGCTTTGCTCCCTTCATGACTACAACCACTAGAGTCGCCGATAAAGAGTTTGAATTTGATGTTTTTCCCTGTTTTTTTTGGTTATTTTGACTATTCGGACTACATGAACACGTTTAAGAGGTATTTTGCCATTTTATACATGAAGAAAAATAATCATTCATATTTGATTAGGAAAATAAGCATTCATTGCTGCCCTTACAAAGTACATAAATACAACTTTAGACAACATTAAAGGAGTCCTACACTGATAGAAAACATCCTATGAGGTATTAAATGTCTCAGACTGGAGGATGAAAATAAATAAATGAAGCTTTTCTTGATTTGTGGAGATGACCCTCAACATTCTGACTGTTAAACATAATGAAACATTTAAACTACATTAATAAGCTTCAGCTTCAGGCGGTATAAAGTCAGAGAGTTATTGTTATGAACCAGGGTCGCTCTCCGGTTTGGTAGCTCTGTGATAAAATGTTGTAATTTGCTTTTCCAGTGTGCTCATTTTCATCTGCCATAGTGATTTCCTGTTTCCCAGAATGCCTTCTTCTTCAAACTGTCTTGTAGCTGAATTGCATTCTGCCTCTTTCCTCCCGCGGGTGCAGACATTGTCTCGTAGCTCTCTGATGGATTCCTCCCTGCGTGGCACTCAAAGTGGAACATTCTCTGACACCAGACTCTGTACGTGACGTCCGGTCATCAACAAAAAGAAGCAAATAATAAATCAAACACGGATGCAGGAATGCAAAGAAGATGAGCAACACACACCGGGCAGAGAGGCTGAACTGTGCAAAGCTGCTTTCTATTTGTGGTGAAGCGTTCAAAGCCGAGCGGCCTGAGGCGGCGTCGTGTTGTAAACACTCAGGTCCAGGTGAGTGTGTCAGTCACTCTAATCCCAGCGCTCTTCATTCTGCTGTGAGTCACATACTGGAGCCCAAGTTAAACAGGGAGAAATTAGGACTGTTGCTTTAATTTGGGAGATTTTTATCCAACAAGGCTGTTCAGTCCAACGATGACTGTTGGTATTAATATTCACGATCCCTAGAGGATGATTATAAAGCTTTAGGTGCAAATTATGCATAAATGACTCGACAATTTGTATGTTTTTTTTGCATGCAATAAGAACGCATTTTAACAAAGTTCTTGCATTTATACGCCATGTAGTCCCACTGACTTCAATGTAAATGCATCCACGTTAATATGCTGCTCATATTATAAAATGTGAGACAGACTGTTTCTGATGGGGTCAAACACACAGGATCAGCAGAGAGGAAACCTGTGTCAACGTGTTTTCGTATACATATATATATATATATATATATATATATATATATATATCTCCAAACAGAAGAGCTCCCCTGTGGCTCTTTTATTGAACAATTGTGCAATATGTGTTTGCTCATGTGAAGAGTCAGAGTGGACAGTGGGAGACTGAAGTTTGGCATCTTGAATGAAAAGGTCTCTGATGGGAACACGACAGATTTGATTCATAAGACTTTTCCATTTTGATGAATAAATGTGCGGTTTAGAGCTGCAATCTGAGTGTAAAGCAGCAAATGTGCTCGTAGTTTAGTACACGAGTTACAGGCTGTTGTCATCGTGTCTGAAGCAGTATTTTTTATTTGTCCATGTTTCTACATTTGTTTGCAGAGTAAAAACAAATCCAGGTTAGAAGATATTGATGAATTATGAATAAGGACAATTGTTAAATGATGAATTGATTATCATCAAACCCTAATAAAGCAATCGTCATTCAGGGAGCACACTCCAAACTGAACATGTGAACTATGGCAGAAATCAGAAGCTATGGCTTCAGTTGTATGTTTTAATAATACGCTCGGTGTCACCATCACAGCAGCAGTCAATTGCCTGCAGATCAACGGTGTTTACAATCCCCTCATGCACTTAAATTGTTTTTTTAAATCGTTTTTAATTGGCCTGTTTTTTGGTCTTTACCAGTTTGTGCACCTTATTATGTTTCCCTCGTCTGGCAGCGCTCCAGAGGGAATCTGCTGTACGGAGCAATTTCCTCCAAATTACAGCAGGAGAGTGTTGCTATTAATAAGGTGTCTGTCTGTCTGCCTGCCTGCCTGCCTACCTACCTATCGGGAAGAGATCCTCTTCATGCGTTTCAGGCTGTGCATGTGTCAGTCCCAACAGGGCAGAGTGATTCTCGGTGTACTCGGTGAACCTTTTTCTCTGCATACATTAAATGTACACGTGTGTTCGGCAGCTGAGCGGCTTCCCTCTTATCCACCTCACATGTCTGCCGTGTTATTAATCCGACCAGCTGTTGCGTGTTATCGCGGTGATTTACCTCCCGCAAGCAGCAGGTCTAATCTGATAGTGATAACACTTATTCCACTGAGTTAACCCCTTAAAGAGCTTTCTGAAAAGGAATCAATACGAAGAAGGCTTTGCTGTTGAATGAGTGTTGATTTGATTTGAAGGTCTGCAGCTGTGCAGAAAACCAAAAAGCTGCTACCTGCATTGATTGGAAAAAGGTGGATCGATATATCCTCCTGACAGGGGCGGAACAGAGCTGTCCGATCAGCTAAAAAACAAGCGGGCAACCACCAAACACCAAGATGGCGACAGCTTAAAACCAAGAATGCACTGGAAAAAAACAAAGATGATGATGGCCAGAAAACTAAGACGGTGACGGACTATATACAAGATGGCGATGGCCAAAAAACTCAATGGCGTCAGCCAAAAACCAAGTGGGCAACCACTAAAAACCAAGATGGCCAAAGAAAACCAAGATGGCGTCTGACAAAAAAAAAGAGGGCGTTGTACAACAACAAAGATGGCAACGGCCAAGAACTAAATGTCTTCAGCCAAAAACCAAGATTGCAAGAAAAAAACCAAGATGCCGAGGGGCAAAAACCAAGATGGCAAAAACCAAGATGGCGACAGCCTAAAACCAAAGTGGCGGAAACTAAGGTGGAGACTAAGGTCTCCTTTCAGTTCAGTCCTGTTCAGCAGTAAAGGGGATTGTGTTGTTGTTGTAACACAGAGCAGCTGTTAGTGGTCGAGGTGGATGAACAGGTCAACAAAGAGTTGTTACAAACCTTTTAACACAACAGTTCTTGTGCTTTCAGGCAGCAGGTCAGAAAGCACTCATGTCATTTTGTAATGAAATAACAAACGACTTTTTGTTTCCCCTGAGGACTTGTTGAGTCAAATGTATCACACACACACACACACACACACACACACGCACACACACACACACACACACACACACACCCTCCAGCCCGACCTCCACACCATCGCAGTTACTTTCATTTCAATTTGACCCGCTGTCGAGAGAAATGTCAGGTTTAGTTAACGCCACCAGCGGATCAGCAGAACAACGCTCTCATCGTGTGGGTTTAAAGACAACACATGATTTCTTTCTCTCTCATTCATTCTCACATTTCTGTCGCTGCACTACAACAATAATCCGCTGACGGGAAATGTTGGTGACACTCATTACAAAACCAATAACACTCAAAGCTTCCTGTCCACGTCTATGATGTTTCTTCTTCTCTGTGTCCTCAACCTTTTACTAAATATGATCACATTAGAACAACATACAATAATATGTAAATATCAGACATTTTATTATCACACAGTGGAGGCATCCAGAGCCAGCTCAGGTTATTTTAACACCTCTGATGAACCTGGAGCTCATTTCACATTCTGAATCATCTATTTAAAAGAAAAATTCAATTTCATTAACCATCAGTTTGATGAATTTTCTGCCACAGCTGAAAGTCTCAAGAGATGTCTGGCAGAGAAAATGCAGGATATTTTGATCATTAATATCAATCACGAGCATTCACTTTTTTCCCATCACAACGTTGCACGAGTTATGTTCTCTACTTCCAGAATGTTTTGCAGACTTAACTTGAAAAACGTTAACATAATTTACATTGTGAGTTAAAATGATATTAAGTTATAAGCAACCATAGAAACTGAAGGTACAAATATAAACCATTAATAGTGCAGGTCAACCACGAAGATCATGTCAGTTATTGTTTTATTATTATTTATCAGAATCTGCTTAACTTCCTGTTGGGGATGTGGACACGAATAAGCACATAAATGCTGTATGTGTGTTTGTAACTGTAAATAAAAAACTGTTCATGGACCAGTAAAAATAATAAAATGATAAGGAACCTTTGACAAAATACAATATGGCGGCACCAAAAACTAAGACGGCGACACCAACAACTAAGACGGCGACACCA
>NW_022280064.1:4945055-4949569 GCF_004355925.1 Anarrhichthys ocellatus | reverse complement strand
GGCGACACCAAAAACTAAGACGGCGACACCAACAACTAAGAAGGCGACACCAACAACTAAGACGACAACAGCAAAAAAAATAAAATAAAAAAAATACCAATATGGCGACAGCAAAACTCCAAGGTGAAAATGGTGATGGGTTAAAACAAAGATGGCGATGGCAGAAAACCAAGATGGCGACAGCCACAAGGTCAAACTCGAGGCTTACAAAAAAAGAGTCCACAAACTATGTCCACACTTTATTAAGTCAGGACCTGAACCCCCACAAGAACAACGACATCATCAGGTCTAAGGAGAGCTATGATCACGTTAACATATAATCTGTCAGCGGTCCTCCAGCAGCAGAGTGAAGCTGCTTTCAGTACGAATCCAAAACCAAACAAATCCAGTCGAGAAAAAGAAAACCATAATGGTACCATTTTTTAGAAAATGAGCATGAAGCCTGGACTTCAGCTTTCATACCTGAGATAACAAAAGGTAAATGCGGCCCTTGAGAAGCCGGTAAAGCCCAAAGAGTGATTATTCACGGCGGACAGCTGTCACGCTTCAGATGGAAGATAATGTGAGGTCTTCTCTCTCTGTCAGTCAGTCTGGGTTGTCTCTGTCTAGACACAAAGACTCTTTGTGTTGCTGCAGAACGCACCTATTAAAGCGAGATGTTTACCACCTCATGCATCATGTGGATTTATACAAAAAACACAGAACATATCTCCACTGTGGATTGAAAGTGTGCATCGTTTTCAGATGACTAGAGGAGGACTAGTGCTCTAGTGAGGACGTTTAGTCGTCTCATTTACACTCTTTTTAAGATCCAGAGGGGCGTTCACTGACCTGTTTTATAATCAGACAACTAAACGTTAACATCTCTTCAGCTTGTGTTAAACACAGAATTTATTTGAGACATCTCACCAGAAACACTTTCAGAAACACACTGACTCTAAGACGAGGGAACAGGAAGTGTAAAAATGCAGAAGTCTGTTAGATAACGTAATAACTTCTCTATACACAGACTACAATCTATCACCACCGTCCCAAACAATATCTTAGAGTCTGTACCAAGTCGATGTAAACCAGAGAGAGATCTAAATGTTATCCTTTAACTTTGCTATCGTCACAATGTTTACTTGCATAAAAAAACACACAATTCAAATGATAAGGAAATAAAATATGTTATATCTTTTTAAAACACCTGGTTTGAATAAAAACATCTAGTCATTATTATTAATGAAGTATAATAATGAGCTTAGAGCTTGTGTTAGGAAGTAAACAGCTCATAATTCATCTCTAATATCTATTTTATATTCACATGAAAACATCTTCAAACTACTGGATTTAATCTAGTTTATCACTAAAACTACATTTTACACTTCAGACCAGTTTGATCACATGAACTGGTCTGCAAAGAATTTAAATCAAGATAAAGTTACACCTTTAATAAGTAGAAAATACAATTCAAACGACAAAAGAAAAGTTTAGTTTCATGGCTTCAAATCAGAGAATCAACTTAACTGTAAAACAAGAATTAAAACAAACCAGATGTGTATTTCCTTGGATTCTGTAGGTTGAGTGACGTGCATTTAAATCGTCCCTCTGAAACACTGCAGGCTATAAACAAACAGCAACACATTTCAGTATCTAACTGTACTTTCTGACTTCATTAGCGATCGCTTTGGTAATTGCACATCAGCCGCCGCTTAATGTTCTGCCAGTCGGAGGATGGACTGTGAGAATAATTAACGTGTCAGTCGATAATGTGTGTGTGTGTGTGTGTGTGTGTGCTAAGTGTTTGGCCGGCGCTCTGCAGAGGAGCTGGTGTCTGCTGTCTGACCGCTGTGGGCGGACACACCAGTGGATCAGCAGCTCACAGATGAAGCTCATTTTATGAAGTTAATCGAGTGACTTTGTGAGTTTGTTTTTTATCAGGATGATACATTCTACCATCTCCTCTCAGAGGTTCCTGTTCAATCTTCTGCAGTGACTTGCAGATTGCATTCACACATAATGGATGCTGAAGGTGCAGAGTGTGTACCTATAACCACTGAAATGAATGCGTTGTAATCCGTAGATGTTCCACCAAATGATTACAGTCTGTTTTATGACCCATGAGATTATTGTTCATCCCCGTGTGATTTGTTTTTCATGTAACGTGGGTACTTCTGTATGTATTTTAACCCAAACCAATCTTTTCCTAAACATAACTGAGGTGTTTCCTGTGAAGACAGAAGTTCATTTTGAAAAGACTGTTTTCATGTAACGAGCAGAAAAATTAGGAAAACACACGAAAATGATGAGTAACTGTTTCCTAAGTGTTCCGTGCTGTTTCATGTCTTCTCTCTCTCTTCTTCTCTCTCTAGTGTCCGTTCAGCTTCCACCTGTTTCTACCGAGCAGCTGCAGCTGGTGAGCAACGCGGCTGGACTCAATCACCGATTAGTGCCATGACGGTTAGAGGTGTGTGTGTGTGTGTGTGTGTGTGAGAGAGTGTATGTTGTGGTCTTTTGAGTTAAATTGTTCTGCTGTTAATCACTGTCGCTTTCCTTTTTAGAAAGTATATTTTCAGTTGTTGCATTGCGATCATTTCAGTTTATTGTTAATAAAAAACATATTTAGTTTATTCATCCGTGATTCTTTTCCCCTATTCTTATTCACACTGTTACTCCTGAACAATATCATGCAATAAGTCACAATAAGACATTTGCTAAATATAAATATATACAGTATATGTATTTTATACTATATATATGACACAATTATCATAAGTCTCTCATTGCACCACCAGCTGGATCTGCAGGTATCCCAGCATGCCTTTGTGCATTATTTGCTTCAAATACATAACTCACTTCTGTCACAGTCTTTGCTTTGACTGCAACTTTGGAAAAGTAATGATGGAGGCTAATAATGATATAGAATCATCATAATAGTTTGTGATACATCATCTCTCGTAAAGGAGGAGATACACTGTATGTTCACGTATTTAAGAGGATGGGGAGGAAATCCTGCAAAGTTCAGACAAACAGCTGAGAACATATTCGGTGTGATTTGCTGGAAAATATCACGGAGCTAAGTTTAAGAAGAAGAAGAACGCGTTTGTCTTCATCTCACATCATTTCAAACGTCCGGAGAACCAAACAGAAGCCTCTGTTTCTCATCCCCGTCGGCCCGTCACGACGTTAGTCACGCTAACTTTACATCATCGCCCGTCGCCTCGTCGGCAGAGCTGTAAAAAGGCAACAATTGATACCTTTGAAATGTGAACGAGCATGAAAGGGAGAGCCGCCGATTCCTCTGCGTGTGATTCCACAGACTTCACATGAAGAGGCCATCTCCCTCCGTCACGCCTCAACGCCTCAACACGCTGATCCGTGTCCAAGAGCACCATATATGATATCATATGCAGCATTATATCAACGTTCACCAAGACGTCTGCTGATGACATCTCTTCCTCAGAACACAACGATGAAATCAGAGCAGATATTTGGTGCCAGCTGACGTTGTGCTGACCTGGAGAGATTAAAGCTAAATGCACGACGGAAGCAGCGGAACGCCTTGTTGAATTCCAACGAGCATCATTGTCATGCAACACGTTGCTCTCCTGACCACCCGTTGCCTAGGGGACATACTGCATTCATAAGCCTGTTGCTGCACGTTGACAATCTGCAGGAAGCAGCATCTACATGACAAAACATGTCCGTCTTTTCCCGTCAACACGGCTGCTTTTTGATTTGTTCCGGACCCCCTGCTGAGTCCTCCTCGAGCGTCTGGTAATGCACAGCTGAGTACTGTGATGCATTATTCACCTAAAGGTGAAGCATGACCTGTGCAGCGCTCTGAATCCAAGTCACACGCTGCAGCCGTGTTGTCTCTGCACATACAGCCGCTCTCAGGCTCTCTAGCCGGAACTGATCATCTCATCAGATGGACTTCTGAGCGGTTCTCCTCCTGACTCTTGTGTGAAAACCTTGAGAACACAGAGGAGGCAGCGAGTAGTGAAGCAGTGGGTTTTACTTTTGTTTCACGCCACAAAAAGGAAAAAGAAACACATGTTTGAACACAACGCGGGCTGCAGCTCCAGAGGAGGACGAGTCCTTCTGTTGAGTCAGAGCCTCCAGCGACCTGAGAGGACGTCCTCACAGCAGGAGACGATGTGAGGCGACTCACAGCAAACACAACTCTTCTGGCTGAAGGAGCTGATCGGACTCATCGTGACACAAACATGTCATTTTAACTAAAAATATTTAATGTAATTTTTTTCTTTTTTAACACAACCGAACAGTCCCTGACGTCAGACCTCAAGAAACAAGAACTGTAAAAATATTGTAGCAATAATAATAGTTATAACTTTGCAAATATATCTAAATATATATATATATTTACACAGGTAAATTTATATATATTTATGTGCGTACAGAACATACATATACATTCCTACACATACACACATGTATGTACATACAAAATAATATTAATAAGAGGGACAACAAAAAAGATTAAAAATATATATATATATTTATGTCAT
>NW_022280064.1:4930815-4944655 GCF_004355925.1 Anarrhichthys ocellatus | reverse complement strand
GAAAGTATTTGTTTTTTTGTGTTGGTGCATAAGTGACCATGTGCTTGCGTGTGATTGGTCGTTGAGCAGAGCGGCTAATGCTAATGCTAGCACAATCACTCCTCAGTTATCTCGTAATATGATTTATTCAGATTCATCACGATTGGAAAAGTGTTTTTTTTAACGCTATTCAGTTCAATAAGTCAACTATACAAACAGACTGGAGGACATTTTACCTGCTGGATGTTGGCAAAACCGATTTTAATATCACTTTTACTGGACAGGAGAGAGAGAGAGAGAGAGAGAGAGAGAGAGAGAGAGAGAGAGAGAGGAAATTACAGAAGAGGACGGACTACAAAGGTGAGGAACATGATCTGAAGGTGTGACATTAAAAATAGACGTGTGGCTTCTTTTTGATCGACAGAGAAACAACCAAAACAACCAGGCTTTAATCTTTATTCTTCAGTAGATCAGTCACAACTTGGTCTTTTCTACTATCATATATATATATATATATATATATATATATATATATATATATATGTATGTATGCCCTCGTGGGGCATTGTGAGGCTAGTTTCTGCAGTATATATTCTGTATATTCCCTCCTCACACTGGTGGGTTTCCCTAATGCAGCAGGAGGAAAGTTGCTAAACCGTGTTCTGAAAGCGGGCCGCAGGTTACGTCTACATTCACCTCCAGCTTCTCAGCGATGGTGATGGATCACCGAGAGCTGAGGATCAGCAGGAAGAGACTCCTTCAACACCCGGATGTAAAAGCTTTAGAGAGGAACAACCAGCAGAGGTTGTTTAGCGGATCACCAGCGATGCTGAGGATGTTGCTGAGACGCTGATTCAGAACCTTTTCTCTGAGAAGTAACAATACAAACACTTGGTCAGTGGACCTCAAACTACGACGCTCTAGCTTCCCCTCTGGACTGTTGGACGTGTCAGTGTCAGTCTGACTTCTAAATGAACTTCACACGTATGTTTACAAAGTGTTTAGGTTTACTTGGTTACGTTTAAGCAACAAAACTGCTCGGTTAGGTTCAGGAGGAAGATCGTGGTTTGGGGTTAAAATAAGAACGTTTGTTATGAAACAAGCTTCTTCTCGGCTTGAGTTTGTAAATCATTTTGCACATAAAATCAACGCTGTTCTTGCTTTCTGCGTGTCATTTTACAGCATGTAGTCTGGACCGACACATACACATGAATATGTTACGCTCAGAGTAGCATTACATAGTGAGGAAGAAGATTACTTAAAACAAACACAGGACGTTCGGCCAGGAGACCGTGTTCGTGTCCCAAAGTGATGTTGAGTTACTTTGACATCAGGTTCATGATGTTTGTGACGTGTTTTCCATCATTACAGAATGTTGTTCATGCTTTACTTCATGTAAGTACTTATTTTAAACCATGATATCTTTCCTAAACCTAACTTAACCTTCGTTTCACAGAAACGAAGTGCCATAAAACGATATGATACTCAGTTATGTTAAATTAAAGATGATGAAATGCTTAGTTAGGTTTAATAAAGATGGTGGACAGTGGGTCCACTGGGTGAGAAATTTGTATTTGTTTCACCCAGTAATCTTTTTTTAACAAAGGAAACATCAGCAGTCAAATAAATGTGGAGGATAAAAACAAAGTCTCATAAAATAGAAATACTAAAGTACTAAAGCATCTTAACAGTCCACAAGTTAAAGTAGCTCTAACCTCTAGAAAGAACAGCTCAGTGAAGAGGCTCAGAGTACTGCCCCCCCCCTCTCTCGCCTTTGAGCTCAGAATACATCCCGTGTACTATAAATGTATTTATTTATAATCACATAGTAACCGACCCAGTTTGCCGGGTTATCCGTCACAAGAGGAAGACCTGCAGCCACACAGAGGACTGGACCCGAGACGGAGCTCCCAGTGACACCATGACCCAGTTCAAAGCTCTCTTTCAAAGACAGAAGCTGCTTCACAAGTTTCTTTCATCCGTTTGTTTTTTTACGGAAGCAGTGAGTTGAGGAGGAAGAGGTCCTCAAAGTGGCCTCTTGGGCCCCACGGGGGGGGGGTGGTCCTTGATGGGGGGGTCCTGCAGGGTCTGCTGCACAATGGGGAGAGGTTTTCATGTCAGTTTTCTCTCAATTGTCTGCGGGAACGATATAATGTGCTGGGGTTCCTCTCTGTTCTCCAGCGAGCCTGCAGAGAAACTTTGTGCAAATCCTGTCCGGCTCGTCCCTGGTGGCGTTTAATCTGATGTTTGCTCTCTGCTGCTAAATTGGCCATGAATACCTGTGAGGAAAGAGCAAGAAGAGCTGCACAGAATGACCCCAAATAATGATGTCTTTGTACATTTTCTCTTGATAATGATGAATAAGGAGTGGCAGGCCTCTGTGGAGAACAGTTAGTCCACTTTAAACTGAAGCATCTCAACGATGTGACAGATTGATATGAAGTTTTGTACATTTGTGATGTCCGGAGCATGAATGCTACTGACTTTGGTGATCCTCAGACTTGAGGGTCAACACTTTAACTTCTCCAATACTTTGGTTTATGACTAAATACCTGCAGAACTAATGAGGTTCCCATTAGCTGCACTTACTTTGTGTTTGGTGCTACTTAGCAAATGTTAGTTTGCAAAATGGTGAACATGGAAAACCAGAGTGTGACAATCGGGGTTTAAAGTGCCTTTACAATGCTCAATGTTCCGTTCAATATGCAGTGAAAAACAATATGAAATATTATTAAAATGTTTTATAAAATGAGGTAAATGGAAAGTCTCTGAGACTGAGCTGGGGGGTGCTCACATAGACTGTATAAACGAAGTGGACGTAAGTCAACGTGACGTTACCCGTTGGTTTGTGGACTACGCTTTTGAAGCCTTGACTTCGTCATGTTGGTTGTTGCATTCTTGGTTTTTGGTCGTCGCCATGTTGGTTTTTTGCATCCGGAGCTGACGGACGACGTCGTGGCAGAAACCTGTCAATCACCGTGTAGCCCCTGTATTACTAACGCCCCACACTGGGTATCTCTCACACTAAAGGCACTGATGGTAAATAATGAGCTGTTGGATCATACAGTTTGGTGGTGATTATCATGGACAGTTTGAACTCTGGTTTGGTCTCCTCACCTCCTGGAAAACATCTGGCTCTCTGCTGGGAAAACGGCTGATGAGGGTGAACCACAACAAAACCCCAAACCGTTGAGCTAAAGGATCCCCTGTTCATATAAAAGCATTGATTGTATCTGCTCCTGGAGTCTCGTATCTTTGTGTAAGTGCAAGAAGACAATGGACATTCAGTTGTTCCATCCATCCCTGAATAAAGGCCTGATTCTCTTTGTTTCCTCAGTACTGACACTAACATGTCCTTGAGCAAGGCAGTGAGCTCCAGCACGGCTCAACCAGCTGCTCTCTGGAGAGACGACACATACAGGACTCCGGGTCGAGCTCCATTTCTTCTGGTTCTTTTTTCTTTTTCAGACCCCGACCCCCAAACTCATTTCACACGTTGTTTCACTTGTTTTGTCAAGAGAAGACGGGGGTTACACTTTGCTGCACACCAGCCTGGACACAAATAGCACGTCTTCAACTGCACTCATTTTCTAGGAAGGACATCAAAAAGACAAAAACGACCCAATAGTGAGCATCATTAGCTACACATGCATATATTAAACAGGCCCACTGTCAAAGACGTCATTACCATTCAGTGACATGCTGATGGCTTAAGAAGAATCCACGCTGATGTTGTCTTTTAATTCTCCCCCCGGTCTAATGCATATTTACACTCAAATCTGAATTGTGCAGGAATAATGAGAAGCTCGGGGAGAAATTAAAAACGGAGGAATTTAATATGTACGTGGATCAGTGCATTTAATCCAAGTTTAATACGGAAGGTAAATAGAGGAAACATCCCTCATTCATTCACTACTTCCTCCGTACTAAACACGCAGTAGTTTATAGTTGATAGTCCATAGTGAGCAGTACATTTCATGCCTTTGTATATCTGTGACTGCAGCCTGAGTTCATGTGGTCGACCCGATCGCGCTCCACCTCTGAGCTGCAGGCTCTCGATCATTAAGTGATTCAATTTAGATGATACAAAAGATAATCTACTGCAGCATCAGATGAGTCATCGTGAAGGAATAACCAGGGACGTTCAGACCCTAAAACAGCCCAGAGTTTCATAATAACGGATAACAAAGGCCAGTGGCTGCTGCAGGTGACGCTGGGACATGAAATATGATCCAGTTTGAGCAGCAGATCCATGATTTTAAAGGTTAAGACGTTAAAACACAAACACAGAGTTTTAATACACTAAGACATGATTCTACAAGAATTATTTTACTTTTAGTTGCAACAACAATTGCAAACCGGAGAAACGCTGTGCAAAGTATTCTGCCATTTGATTGGCAGTGCAGCGTCTCGCCATATGTTGTTGCCATGTGGGTGAGTATCAGGCTTTTGCTTCTCATCAACTGGAACTGAATGTAACTTTAAGTGCACTCCCAGCCGACTGTTTTAACGTAAACTAAGTTTGTTGAATTTTATCGTTATTGTATTTCATCACAATTCTTGGAATTATTAATATTCACATAACAGCAGTGGATGAAAACAGATTCATTTTTTGTTGCAGAATTTCTGGAAATTCTGTTCAATTGAATGCATCCCTGTTGTTCTATCCGGATCATTTCAGCCGACAGCCTTCACCTGGTGTCCCACATGACATGGCATCAATCATCAATGAATCGGCTCATAATCAGCTGGCTGGAATACAAACCCATATTGTGCTTTACACAACAACTGATGTGTTATGCAACAGCTGTACCTGAGTTAAAACAATGACCACATTTATTCTGAACCTCTCGAGCTGTGAAGACGTTCCCGTTCAGCAGAACCAGTACACCGAGGCTGCATTTCCAGTATGGTGCCGTATCTACCCCTCTAAATAATGCAACATTGTTCTTTTGCAAGTTTAAACAGCTGTTGGAGACACTCGGGCTCTGAGCCCCGTGGCCCCGTTGGAGCAGCATCGATAGAGCGTCGGCTCTTCAGCCGGGAACTTTTTAATATCAATTGACTGGACCCGAGAGAGGCCGTTATGTTCACCTATATATCCCCACATTACCGTCCCCGAGGCTGGGACGTAGCCGTCATTAGGTAATCCCACGGAGGACATCACATCCTGTGTCAAATGAAACGACATCCCAATGAATAATTCATTCAGACGACATGATAACATAATGGCTCTACTTGCTGATTCCAAAAAAAAAAATCCGGTAGGTTGTAATGTGTTAGAGGAAAGAGGGATGGATTTTAATTTGTGATCCGTGTTTTGTGGGTCAGAGCAGGTTTGACATCTCATCAAGGTGGAAAGACTTCTAATGAGAGCTTCAGCTCCATGTCATTCAGTCAAAGTCTAATTTGTTACTCGTTCCCCCACGTAGTCACTCTTGACTTTGGGTTTTATTGGAATTAAAACCTTTTTTCCCCCTTTAGCATTGTAGCCTGCACAGTTGGTCTGTCTAACGTTTCACTTAGTTCAGAGGGAAATATCCCGTCAACTGCTGGCCAGATTTTTATGAAATTTAGTATGTATATTCATGCTCCCCAGAGGAAAAAGTCTATGATTTCGGTGACCATCTGATTTTACTTTTAGCATAATCAACAGCTCAAAGTGTCCACTTGACGGGAACTTTGGAAAATGATTCTAAAGGAATGGTGGGGCTTTCAATGTCATTTGCTGTGGGTATTTATAATTATCATCCTCCTCAGAGGATGGAGCTTTCTCATTTTGGATGCACGGTCAAATTTCCTCTCTCGCCACAATCCAGTATTAGCTATGGACATTCATGGTCCCCAGAGGATGAATGATAATGATTTAAGGTGACCCGTGATGTTTCCTCTGGTGCCATCAGGCAAAAAATTCCACTATTTGTACAGAAAGATATAATGTGAAGGACATGTACTTACATTCATGCTCCCCAGAGCTTGGTCATTCATTTTCTGTAAAAATTAGCTGTGAATATTCATGGTTCCCAGTGGACACAGTCTTGTGATTTTGGTGAGCCTCTGATTTTTCTTCTAGCATAATCAACAGCTCAAAATTTGCCCTTGACTGGAACTTTTTTCAAAAAGAATGGCGGGGGTTTCCAGACATGTGCTGTGGGTATTCATGATTCCCAGAAGGTGAATCCTAATAATATTAGAAGCTTCCTTTGACTTTTCCTCCAGTACTGCTTATGGTATTTGCTCTTAATCATCCTCCTCAGAGGATTATATTTTCTCATTTTGGATGCACCGTGAAATTTCCTCTCTCGTCACCTTGAAATAATATTAGTTAAGGATATTCATGGTCCCCAGAGGATAATCCGTAATGAATTTGGTGACCCGTGATGTTTCCTCTAGGGCTACCAAGAGGCTGAAAAATCCCACTGCTGTACACAGAAAAAAATGTAATGGAAAGAATATGTTCCTACATTTGTTGTCCCTAAAGAATAAGCCCGATCAGAAATTTGCTGTAAATATATTCATGGTTCTCAGGTGATCCACTTTTACACAGCACATTCTGCCCCTATTCATGCTACCAGAGGATGAACCCTTCTTATTTACACTAACTCACATGCCTTTTTCACTAGCACCACCATTGAGACAACATCTGAACTCTGTACACCAGATAACTAGCTGATAGCAGGATGTTAATGATTATAACTCATGGTTGCCAGAGGATGAATCTTAAAGCCTTTGGTGACCCAACAGTCTGTCCTGTAGAGCCACTGCCAGCCCATGCATGTCTTTTGTACGGAGGAAATGTCGATAAGATTGCCAAGAAATTTCACTGAGCTTAATCATGCTCCCCAGAGGACGAACGTTTATTACAAATGAATATTAAATATAAAAACTAGATATTACAATGAACAGAAAACTAGGATATTCCCTCCAGTCTAGGCAAGTTTATTTGTACAGCACATTTTAACAACAAGGCAATTCAAAGTGCTTCACACAAAACCATTAAAAGCATCAAAACATCTGCAAAAGAAAAGGAGATTTAAAATCAATTAACAACATTCGTTGAAACATTAGAGCAAATTGGGTTTTGTTTAATTGTGTCTTCTGTTGTATTTTGCTCTGTTCGGCCCTGATCTGCTCATCCGTGGTGTGGTCCCTGTGTTGGTCCTGGTCCTGTTGTGTTTTGTCAAACATGTCTCCCTCACAATTGTTTTTTGAAATCCTTATTCCGTCTTGTGTTGTGACCGTACCTTGTTTTGTTACACGTTTGTTGGACTTTTTGTGTTCTACCAGTTTTGCTTTGGACATTTTCTCGTTGTTATTAAATCATCATCAGCCAAACCTTCTGCGCTTGGGTCCGTGCCCCACCCTAACCCTGACAAGAAGCAAAGTATGCCACAGCTAAAACATTTAGCTCAGAATTGGAAGCAGAAAGTATACAAAGCAATAAGCCAAGAAAGAAACTTTCATATAAAAAGCACCAGGGCTGCACTATCGACCTTTTCTCTGTCGATACTCAAACTAACAGCTGATACCGAGTACTTAAAGCTATTAACCTCTCAGTGTGAAACTGATTAAGATCAGATCTGCACATCAATTCTTCACCGTTAGAGAAGTTGTTTACTCACCGAAATCCTTTTTAGTCTTGTGCAAATCTAATCAGGACAGAAACGGCACAACAATGATCTGGTCTGATACGTGAGACGCACACAGTCGACGGTGTGAATGACGGTAGATCCACCAAACGCTTCACTCAGCATAATTACAACCTTCCTCCAAACTACCTCACCTGTGTGGCTCCGGCTCTTTTCTGCTAGAAAGTACCCCTCGATATTAGTTTCCAATTACACTGTGATGACAAACATAATCACTGCCTGGATTCCACTCACATTCATTATTTGCTGCATGCACACACCCATAAACATTCAGCACCACCATTAATAACAATAAGCAAATAAAAGAAATTAAAATAGAAATACTCATGAAAAAACACATGACATGGCACGCAAAAAAGAGCTGGAAAAAAAAATCTTTATAATATAACATAACAATAAATAAAATAGATAATCCATCCATCCATTATCTTTAAAACCACTTAACCTGTTCAGGTCGCGGGGGGCTGGAGCGATCAGCTGACATTGGGTGAAGTCTATCACCTGGCTGACACACAGAGACACACAACCATCCACGCTCACATCCACACCTACCGGCAAGTTAGAGTAGTCCATTAACCTAAGCTGCATGTCTTTGGACCCGGAGAGAACCCAGAGAGAACCCGGAGAGAACCCACGCTGACACGGGGATACAAACGTAAAGTCCACACAGTAGGACCGTCCAGCTAAAGAAAGCTATCCGGGCCCGTCTTGCTGAGAGGCGACAGTTTCTTTTCTCTCAAAGGGTTAATTACGTATCGATTCTACAAGCCTCAGATCCTCAGAGTCCGGATCTTCAAAGCTGAGGGCCGTGAACGATAAACCCATCATGTGTTGTGCTCCAGGTCACTGCAGGCTCTTTTAGCACTAACTAGCACCCTAACCATAGATAGGTCCACAGACATAACCATAACAAGTAGCTTAGGATGGTTATTGTATTGCAAAATCAAATATTTTGGTGGAAAACAAAACGACATAGGTCTTCAGTGAACATGTTCTGTATCTATATTTCACTACTTGCGTTCCTTCTCCTCACTCTGTAAACAGGAAACATGATACACGAGGCTTTACAATGAAGTGTATTTGCTCATGAAAATGTGTTTTTAAAGTAGTTTCTAGGAGACGGTTGCAAAAACAAGCTGCTAAACCAAACCACTCAGTTGGTCTGTAATGCTTTGTTGCTCCAGTTGCAAGAAGTTTCTCCTTATTTCCTGAGCTGCTGCACTATATTGAGCTTCATCTCATGAAATCTACTCTGTGTCGTCTGTGAAGTCTCAAAACGACCTTCTGCGTTCACAAATATCGATGTCATTAACTAACCCCCGAATGGCATCTTCTGAAGACACAGTTCTTCACATTAAACTGCACGAATGTGTAAAGCAGGTTTAGTATCAACAGAAGCTTTATCCATCACAAGATGGTTCACTGCAGCAAACGAATGGAGCGGAACAGGAAGCTGTATTAAACGTGGGTTAATCGATCACAACTGTCGGCGTATAAAATGCTTTACAATGAAATCTAACAGCAGCAGGCATTAGTGGGTTTGTGGCTTGTAAAGGAGGTTCAACTCCTCACATGCAGATGGTGAAAGGTGCCCTTCAACGAAGCCTTGAACAGACGCACGTGCAGGTATGTTCAGATAAACCGGCCTCCAAGAAAAGAAGAACAGAAACAGGACAAGGTGACAAGGACGACCGCTTTCCTCCTAAAGACGTGTGCACTTGTTCTCTGATGACGTCACGTTAACTACAGAAGAAGAAAACGTCTTTGTTCTTTCCTGATCTGTAAAAGCGTAAAACCATTCATGGATCCATCATCCTCACTAAATGCAGTGATTCATTTAGTTAAGGGAGTGTAATGCAGCAGCCTTTCTTTTAGCTCAAGTAGCGCTGCGTGAGTTAGTGTGGAATCGTGTCGATGAATGCGACGCTGAAGTTTAATGCAGATTCCTGTGACTCTTGCCATCATTTCTACTTATAAACCAGCTCTGTCTCCTAAAAGGTACGACACTGCATCGTAAATTAGATTTTGAGTGAAACACCTGCACAGGAAGGAGGATGGACGGGTCAAAGAAACTCAGGACTTTCACCCAGGAGGCCGCTGTTAATGTCCGGTATGAAACCAAAAGTCCATGTTCCCTTATTCCATTTACAGCTCAAATAACGTAACAAACATAGTAATCTGAAGCCAAACCATGTTTTTACTAAATATAACCAGGTAGTGTTGTTTAAATTGTTTGTTTTTTAACCACTTGTTTAAAACTGTTTAACACTGTTTAAAACTATTTAAAACTGCGACTTTAATCCCGGAAAAACTACATTTCCCTCAGAATGTAATTACAGTTTGGGAATGTAATTTCTGACGGGGGTTACAAATACTGCTTTTCACACGACTTTGTTAGTTTAATCTTAAAGAATTAATGTGAGAAATCCTCCTTTTGAGAATGATTTCCTGGTCCATCTCTGGCTCAGTGCGCAGGTGATTCTGCACTCGCTGCCTGTTCTTCTTCCAGCCTTTTGTAAAAGCTCCTTTCTCTTTTTTTTGCCGATAAAGTCTTATTAAATTTCCTTCCCACAGCTTGACTTATAATTACTGTGGGCATACATTGACCTGAATTGCAGCTCCCTTCTGAGCGGGACAGTCTAACTGTGATATTGATCTTTTCCTCTGCTCAGTAATTCTTCGGCCTCTTGAGTTATGACTTCCCCGGTGGCAAACTGCACTGTAGTGTAAAATAATGCAAAAGTCGGTCTATTAAGCGTTATACAACAGAATAAGGGTTGGTTCTATTCAGAGGCAAGCGGAGCTAAATATTGTCCTGATGATGAAGCCGGAGGAGAAGTCGTGAGATCATTAAGATAAAGAGAGATTTCATCCTCTGGGTCACACTATAACTCAACGTATCCTCAAACAGCAGCTCGTATGAAATCCTACGAACAAGTGACATCTTCATACCGACCTACTCGTTACATGAATTCATTTTGTAGTAAAACAATTTAGTACAAAACTCTATTACTTTTTATACACTTTATACTTTTACTCTTGTATTTAGTCTTTTGTTTATTTACTTTTTTATTCATTTCATTGTTTTCTTTCTTTGTTTAATTACTCTTATTGCTATTCTATTGTATTTTACATTGGTGTCATTATTACTTCTTTCTCACTATAATAATAATAATAATAATTGTTACTCTGTATGTTTATATTTTTTATTTTATTGTTTTTTGTTGTTATTCTGTTGTAATCTTTGATCAAAGAATTTCCTTCTGGATGAGGAAAGTTCCGTCTCATCTGATTTTATCTTAAGTTACATAACAACTACTACGACGTACTTGTTTCTACCTGAACTTTCTGATCTTCTCCTGAACTTAAGTGAGTCGTTTTCTTTGAATCAACATGTTAACCTCGTGTCCAGTGCTTTAAAACGTGACGACAAGATGTCCTGCAGGATGAAACACCAACAGCCTCAGTTCAATAAGAAGGAAGCCGATCAGACGTCTCATCACCTAGAAACCTGACGTCTGGAGGCCACTCTTCTGTCTGAGGAATAAGAAATAAAAAACAAACAACTTTTATTGTTTGTAGCCTTGAATTCTTTTGTACTGAAGTTCCACACATTAAATCACCCGGACACTATCGCTTTGTATTCTGTTGCTTCTTAATTTGTAATTTCACCTTTTCTGAAGTGAATAATAACGAGGAGGAAGCTAAGAACTGAGTGTTAATGATGTTTCATGTAAAATAAATTAGCTTTCATTAATCTATCTTTTCTTGTGCTGTGAAGTTAAACATTACGCCGACTCAGTCATATTCTTCCAGCTCTTTTTAATTATTTATTTCCACAAAGACGCGGATGATAATAATCTGGCTCGTAAAAAGACGTGACAGCTGAGATCTGAGATCTCTTCAGTTTGTGTTTAATAATGAATCCTCCAGCAGCTGTGTGGAGCTCAGTGATAATACAGCAGAGTGTCTTTATAGTGCTCAACAGAGAGCAGCGTGTGAGAGGGTTTAGGAACTGGATCAGAATTAAAGCCTTTTAAAAGCCCTGAACATATAGTCTCACCTCTTCTTTATTATTTATAAGTGAATTGTGGAAGACGGTACATTCAAGTATCGACTCGTGGAAATGTCCTCTCGTGACCGTGAAGCAAACTCTGTAAATGAAATATATATGAACTCTAACTTCATCACCTGAAAACCGTTTGATTTGCAGGTGAAGTGTGATGTAATGTGCAGACAATTAAAATACAGATCTCTCCGACCAGTTTAACCGGACTGAGGTCGATCTTCAGCTTGTGTCACAAACCTGCAGAAAGCTTCGATTTCATGAAACCAAACAGAACGGAGGATTCCTGCCCCGGCCTGGAGAGGGAAATACAATAAGCGATTAGTCCTCTTTGTGTTGGTCTGTTTGTGTTTGTGAGGTTCCTTTCCTATCTACATAGATAATAGGTAGGTAGGTGGACAGGGAGGTGGGTAGGAAGGTAGGTGAGTCAGAAGTTGATTAGGCCTAATTGGCCCCAAAAAATGTTTGATTCCAACTAGTTAAACTCGATTTTGTGGTTTTCTTGAACCTCTTTTATAGTCAAACTCTGTATGTGTGTTGGACATTTGAAGATGTCACTATGGGCTTTGCAATAATTGCCATGAACAATATTTCATATTTATTTTGACATTTTGTAGACCAATCAATAAAGAAGATAATTGGTTAATTGATGCTAAACAATGATCATTCTTGAATAATCAACTGCAGCAATAATCACTGATCAATCAACTAATTAACTGACTCATTGTTTCAGCTCTACAGTCCTGTTAGTACTTGACATGTATAAGTAGTACCTGAATGATGGTACTACTTATATTAATATGCTCACTACTTGTTTCTGCATGCTTTGTAAAGGGTCAATATTGCATAACTTATCTTCTGGTTTTAGGTTGACTTTGTAACATCAGCTTTGGGACTACAGATGAAGAATAGCCTCTTGGCTTTAACTCTGGAACATTTACAGCAGTGTTTGTATTAATGTGCTCTGTCCCTTACCAAATAAATATAAAATACAGTAATTCATTTTACTGCATCAGACTTAAATGGTAGTTTGTGTGTGTGTAAATAGTACGATCTCTAACAATAAAAGAGACAATTGTTCAGAGTTTGAGAGTTAGAAAAGAGGCATTTCTTTTGAGAATTTCAAACATTGAAGTTGTCTAGTTTTCATTCCACACTGGCATCAAATTCAAAAACATGCAGCAGCTTCTTTGTTCAACCCTTTGTATCTAAAACAACAACAACATATTTCACACAATATAAAGCAAAGTTCTCCTCCACGCTCAGACAACCTTCTGCACACCAATCACAACGCATTTCTGAGGTTCGTATAAGCATCAAGGCTGGTTCACAACGAAGCCAAAGTCTGTTCCGAGTGCTGGTAAGATGATGTAATGATGATGTCAGATGATGTAATCATGACAGAGGAAGAAAACGGTCCCCTCAGCGGACAGGAAGTCAGTCGGAGCACATTATCTCATTACACAAGTAATAATCACCAAAGTTCTGAGTTCATTTATCACACTTAACTCAAACAGGCCTGATTCGGTCCTACTGACACCCGGACTCATTAGCAGGTCCGTGGGGTCGTTTGTTGCTTTAATCGCTCTCATTGATTAAGTGGCTGAGACACAAGTCAGTGGTGGAGGAACGACTCAATGCTTTTAAATTGTATTATCTAATAAAAAAGTGAGTAAAAGTATACGTTAGTGGAGAAACGGACTGTTGTTCTGCACACGTGCGGATTAATGTCAGTTTAACGTTAACCATCAGAGTGTAAATACAGTTTATCGTTAACCATCACAGTGTAAATAAAGTTTACCGTTAACCATCACAGTGTAAGTAAAGTTTACCGTTAACCATCACAGTGTGAATAAAGTTTTAACGTTAACCATCACAGTGTGAATAAAGTTTTAACGTTAACCATCACAGTGTAAATAAAGTTTTAACGTTAACCATCACAGTGTAAATAAAGTTTACCGTTAACCATCACAGTGTAAATAAAGTTTTACTGACTCAGTAGATCATGTTTCATCGTAAACAACCAATCAGTGTTTAAAGCAACAGGAACAGGAACAGCTAGTAATGTTAGCAGCACCGCTAACGGCTAACCAACAGGGGGAGAGCTAGTAATGTTAGCAGCACCGCTAACGGCTAACCAACAGGA
>NW_022280064.1:4907439-4930805 GCF_004355925.1 Anarrhichthys ocellatus | reverse complement strand
GGAGAGCTAGTAATGTTAGCAGCACCGCTAACGGCTAACCAACAGGAGGAGAGCTAGTAACGTTAGCAGCACCGCTAACGGCTAACCAACAGGAGGAGAGCTAGTAACGTTAGCAGCACCGCTAACGGCTAACCAACAGGAGGTTCACTTCAGGTACATCATGATGCCTTCAGGCTCTGCTCAGTGAACATGAGTACTGGCTGAAGGTACATTATAACCTTATCATGATGTGTTCACATGTCATCTGTAAAATGTAATTTTCATGATAAACTTGAATAAATCCAGTAGTTTGAAGGAGATGTTTTCACGTTAATATAAATAGATGTTAGAGATGAATTATGAGCTGTTTAACTTCCTAACACGAGCTCTACGCACATTATTATACTTCATTAAACATAATAATGACTAGATGTTATAATCAATACAAATACATCTTCCCGCCTCGGTTCCCAGTGACAGCTGGGAGAGCGCGGCTGGTTTCAGGCTCCGTGTAAACGGGCCTCTGGCTCTGTGTTTACTCTCCGTGCAGAATTAATTTTCTTCTTGATCTGTCGGGTTAATGCGGTCTGTTCTCCAAGTGTGCAGACGAGACCTGAGGGGCAATTCATTGTGGAGATAACAACCTTAAACTGTAAATATGCTGCGTATCATTCACAGATTATGTGCTGATGACGGAGCAATCGTTCCCAATTACATCTTGACTGCAGCAGACGAGGCAGCTCTCTGCAGCTTCATAACATCAGGTATTCATTACCAAGTTCACCCACCCAGTAGCATCAAACTGTCTCTCATGTTGGGATGGACTCACAAGGAGCAGGCCAGGTTAGAAGACTCCTCATTACAGTTTACATAACTCAGACTACGAGAGAAACAACATCAATGCCTGTACGTGTTCACCTGTAGAACGGCATGTTGGCATATTACCACCAACGTTGGATCTTCCATTATAAATATTGTACTCTACACACAAAATATTTTAAGATTCCAAACACATTTTTTTAAATGTGTCCATGTGACGTTTAATCAGTCCAAAGCTAAAAGATTTAAGAATTAAAAAAAGCATCCATCTTGATTTGCTTTAAAAACTAATGTGGTCTGAAGAGAGGCTTGGTGACATTGCGCAACATTTCATCATAACTGGATTGTTCTGTAAATACAAATAATGTAGAGGACTTTGATCAGAAACAGGAAGTTGTCTCTAGCCGGTGTTGTTGCACGAGTGAAGTGTGTCCCTGCTTTAATAGATAACACACAGAGAGGAGAGAGATTGTATTATCACTGAGAACAAAGAACTTAATGTACCATTAAATACCGCAAAACTCTAGTAGTATTTCTGTTACAACCACCACGACTCTTTCTCTTTCTCCACCATGGCTGCTGCTGTTGGACACAGAAGGGGAAACATAAACAGAGCAGAGTTGGACGGTGGACCAGCCGCCGGATTAGAGATTAAAAGCAATTTCTAATCTCCTTTTGCTTTGGCCAAACTCACTGATGTCTGAGCTTCAGCTGACCTAACATGAGGTAATGCCTTCAACTTTCCCCCACTTCTTCACATCAAAACAGTGGCTTGTTGGTGTTCATCTTCACTTTACAGTCTCAGGGTTCCAAACACACACGCAAACCACGAGCAGTAACATGTTGAAATGTTCATTCAGAGATTTAGATCAATCAGAAAACTGCATTTAATTTACTGCAATTCAAGACTGAACGATTAGTCAATCAATCGACAGAAAAATGAGCTATTTTATTAATCGATTGTTTGTTTGAGTCGCTCGATGATAAACACGCTCCGCTTAGCTCCTCCAACATGAACGTTAGTGTTTTCTTCTTCTGCGATATTAATGTTAATATTAATATTAATAAGGCTTTGGCTTTGTGAAATTGGGATTTAGTTTTTTACTATTTCCTGACATTTTACGGACTAAACAACGGATCAATTATTTAAAGAAAATATTAACATCATAAGAAATAATGAAAATAATTGGAAATTTGTCAATTGCTGCAGAAAAAAGGAAATATTTTGGTGAAAAGAAATAAAAGTTTGAACACAACTAGAATGTATTGATTTGACTTTCTGTACACAGGCCTGTATGTAACTGTCTTTGTGCTGCTGCAACAAGTTAATATAAAGTTTATCTTCTCTTAGAATATGAAATGAAACAAAAGAAAACTCAGACATTTATGTAGTTTAAGTGTTTTAAGTACTTTTATTTGGACAGTTAAATATAATGTTAACATATGAAACATAAGATACTGACAGAAAGAAATTAAACATGAAATACAATATCATCAAAATATATGAACAACAATACATGAAGACATTCCAACAATGTACACGCACGTTTAAATAAATGTTTGTGTTTACTTCTTCTTTCCGAAGAGTCTTGAGACAAAAACAATACTTTTTTTCATACTCATAACATAAGAGCCATATTTGTCTTTACTTGTGTAACAAACGTCTTTTGTCGGAGGCTTCCTCTGGGACCTGAAGCCTGCGATGGCATAAGCTTCAGGACTTATGGGATTTGTAACAAAAGCATGAAAGTACGGTCAACAGAGGATCTAAGTGTTCATGTATTCCTCAGAGCCAGACGGCAACGTCACAGCGCGCGTGGAGACGGCCTCTGCAGCGAAACACACCAGGACCACGAACGTCATCTCTGTTCAAGAAAAAAAGAAAAGAAAATACAGCGACGTGAAACTTAAAGATACAACAATTTTACAAGAATACAAATAAATAAAACTCAAGATTTAAACCTTTACTGTGAACACACGTGATGCGTATCAGAACCAGTCTGACCAGGAGAGATGAGAGATGTTCCTTTACTGGATGAGTCCAGTTTACAGGAGTTTTATTGTTGTAAATGGAGCGCTGGGTCACATCCCTACAGGAGTTTTATTGTTGTAAATGGAGCGCTGGGTCACATCCCTACAGGAGTTTTATTGTTGTAAATGGAGCGCTGGGTCACATCCCTACAGGAGTTTTATTGTTGTAAATGGAGCGCTGGGTCACATCCCTCCGCCTGCTCAGAATAAACCCAGCGGAGAACACCTGTGTCAGGTGTCAGGGAAGGCCTGGAGGGGTGGTGGTGGGAGGGGGGGTGCTGAATAAACTGGTCGACGTGGTTGACAGATGAACCCACACACACACACACACACACACACACACTAGAAAGCCACTAACAGGATGACGCCAGTGCTGCGAGGGCCGCTGGGGGGTAAAGACGGATTATGTCTGAGCAGCAGATAAACAGATTATTCCCGAAACGCTGCCTTCTTTTTCACCCTCGTCACTCTTGCCACACTTACAGCTCCTCACTGTCCCTGGCTTCACCCTCTGCAGAGGAGGAGCGCCTTCGTTACACCAGGTTGTTTCAGCCGGAGCTCGGAGGCCCCTCAATGATCCGCCAACGTGAACTCATCCTGCTGCAACCGGACTGGACCCATGAGCTCCACCTGAGCGCCACCTGAGCTCCACCTGAGCTCCACCTGAGCTCCACCTGAGCTAGAGGACGCCAACCAGCCAGCCAGCCACCCCCCAACCCTGCTGGAGTTAACTTTTTGACGCTCACACTTTTTGGGAACTCTTCTTCCACGATGCTGTGGGAATTGGGACTCATGCTGCTCTTCGTCCTCGCTCCACAAGCTGCTGGAATTAAAGGTAAGCCTCGTTTTGTTCTTAAGAGCCACGATCCCTTTGAGCCCTGACACTTTAAGTCCTTTTTACAACTTAAAATAAGTTTTCCCACCTTCTATTCTCTGCAACAAAAAAGAAGAAAAGAATAACATCCTCAATAGATAAGAGCAGATACAAGGATTTAAAGGCTATCTGTAGTCTTACTAAACTTGGTTACAATGCAAAGCAAAGCCTATTAGGGTTGCGTAAGTACTTGGCTGTGACATCACCGAGGTGTTGGACTCTTCACCCGAAGGCCACAAAAAAGAGTCTGTTTTGAATGCAGGAGAAAACAGAGAGAAGTTGAGTAAATCCCTTTCGTCTTTAGTCCCGAACACGCAGCCAGAGTGAAATCTGTGTGCCGGATCACGAATACGTGCAAACACAATATTCCCACAATGCAAATGAAAATGGAGAGCGGATGATAGCCGCGCTTTACGAGAGTTATTGCCAGCTTGGTGACAGCTTGACAATTTGAATTACAGTAAAGGTGCCAGACTTATGTCTGTATTTTGTGGAAAACGGCTATAAACATGTCGAGAGAGAGAGACAGACGGGTTGTTAGTTTCCTGTTTTATAAAATCTGAATATTATAAATAAACAGAAACATCCTGCCTGTGACGTTTGTCCTTCACTTCACGAAACATTTCTTATTAAGCGGCGATAAGCACGCCGGTTGAATTACGACACCCACTAATGCACCCTAAATACATCCGCTAGATTGTGCCGATCAACATCATTTATAGTGCGGTGCACTGTTGTTTGGTGGATGCTTTTTGTTCCGAGCACCCTTCAGGTGCAGCGAGTGATTTATTTTTAGGACGAGTGGGCACGAGGAGGGAAGCGAACCCCGAACCCTGCCTGGCAGGCAGAGATATATAACGACAAACTCCACTCTGAGCACTAAACACAGATGCTGCTATTATGACAGATTCATATAGAGAAAGAGTTTCATTATCATGGCCTTCATCTGGAAGCATGTGTTTCATGTGTTGTAAAAGGTAAAAAAGTGTATTTCTTAAGTATTTTTTCTTTCTTATTTCATGTGTCGGTGCATCAAAGGTCTACAGCACACAAGGTTGGAAAATGCTGAAAATAGGTTTCTATTAACAAACAAAAAGTACAGATAAAGGGAGAGAAAACGCTCATAACTGCTGCTGGTTATGAGTCGAGAAAACCAGAAAGGCACTCAAGAGGGTGCAGAGCTGCACTAAGCTAACGTTCCACAAGTGAATATTAATGCTTGCGGGTTCTTCTTTGGCCCACGCTACACACGTCCACCCAGTTTCATGAAAATCAGGCCGGAAGTTTTCTCCGTAATCTTGCAGACAAACAAACAAACAAAGTGAAAACACAACCTCATTGGCCGCAGATAAACACAAACACTGAGCCTCGTTCGAGAACGGTTACTTTGGCGCGTAGAAGTCATTTAAGAGTTGGGCTTGGTATCCTTTAAAAAAAAAACACGCGACACCAGCACCAATATATGCCCAGCACTGCTGCCGTTGTTTGCGCTGTTAGCGCCGTTAGCTGGCCGCTAGCCGCCGGCCCTGCTCCAGGTGGTCTTGGCTGTATGGGCGGTAGATGCTGCTGTAGTGGGCCAATCACGAGTCAGCGTTAAATCAAAGAACACTTGCGGTGATTGGCTGCGAGTAAAACCAATTAGGTCTGATTAAACATGATGTTTGAAATAACTGTTGATTAAATGTGACGTAGCGGGAACAACACATCACACAGGGCTGCGGCAGCTGGTCTGTCTTTGTGTATTAAAAATGTAATGTGCTTTTAGCAGCACGCCTTCAACACATAGTCCCCAAATACTGTGTTTGATTTAAGCTGCTTGTAGTACCAGACGGGTGGGGTTTACAGTAGATGAAGTCATCTCTGTTGCCGGGAACAGAAAACAACTCTAAATCCAATTTGCAACTGCATGTTTCCAAATGCTTAAATCTTCTGACATTATTGTCCTTTTTTGTAGTAAACACAACCCATCTGTTGCTCTGAACGGAAGGATTTGGATCAGTCCAGGATCTGGTCCGACCCTCAAATCTTTTTTATTTCCCTGCCTTGTTTCCCTGTCCAGAGGTCGGCGTCGGGCGGGACGTGGAGCCGAAACCGGTGGCCGGCGGCTCCACCGTGCGTCTGGTGGAGCTGCTGAAGACGTCCACGCAAACGGAAGGTTCGGGGTTCCAAGTGGACCAACGGCGGCCCAAGAGGTCGGTGTTCTTACACGCCGGAGTGAAAATCTGCCCCCAAGAGACCCTGAATGAAGTGCTCGCCAGCCACCAGGGGTATTACCAGCTCAGAGGTACCGACCCCACACAGTCAGAGAGATGAGTCATAAACAGGCTGCTAAACTACAGTTTACCAAAGCACACATTAGATGTAGATGTCTTGAGGATTTCTATTCTTCTGGCAGATTTAAATCCAGCAGGAGGTTTTGTTGGTGTTGGACAATCTTGGACAAAAACTTTTAGTGGCGGTGCATTCAAGGACATCTCCGACATCAAGCAGCCAATGAGAAGTCTTGTAGAGATTATACTGGAGTCTGTTTCATGAGGCTATGAGACGGAGACGGAGATGCTGACCGTGAACTCCGGTTCAAATCCAGTCAGAGAGTTAATATAATGTATGTATTCATTAATTAGGGACAGTGCACATTAATCAGCATTTCAGTTTCCTCCTCAATGTAAATAAGCCAGTTAGCTTAGAGAGCTAATTTTTGTCAATTTTTGACAAACAAAATATCACAATTGCTGTTTGAGCTCCGACTGTTTCTGACCAGATGTGACACGAAAACAAAAACTCATTTCAGACTTTTTTTCCCAGATATTTTTGACAAGAAGTTAAAATTATAGATCCGACCCACAATTATAGATCCAACCCACATTCTATGTAGAAAATGGAATATAATGAAGAATAGAATGAAGAATAGAAGTAAGAATAAAATGTGTCCATTTTAAAATTCTGTTTGTCAAAGAAGTGACATCAGAGGAGAGACAGAAGGACAGAAGTAATAAATGTACTCATTGTGCCGTTATTGTGATAACGGCACAATGACAGTTTTAATTATTGTTCTGTGAGCTCACACAGTGTGAATGAATGAATGTTAATGTTACTCACTGGATTAAAGTTGTTCTGCTGTAAATGTCAGAGAGACTTCTCGTCTGCTGATCGTAGAACCTCTGACGGCTTCATTCTGTTCTGCTCATTAGCTTCTATTCAATACGTGCAAGCTGTGATTCTTCTCATCTATTATCTTGTCTTCTTGTGTCGCTCCCTTTTGTTTAAGACGAGACTCTCTTCCACAACACGTCTTCTTTCAGATTAGAGGAAAGAAAACATATTTTAGTACTTTGTCTATTTGCGTCTCTCGATTTCTCCTAAATTCTACAAAAGTTATGATCAGATATGCCTTCATAATTAAATGTATCACCATAACTGTGACTTAAAGTGTCAGTAAAGAACTCAACAACAAATATAACAATGGTCAAGTCCTTTTAGACCATTTTAATAATAATAATAACAATAATGTGGAAAGTTCCATATTCTACCTTAAAGTTTTTCAAATTCTTCTTCACTTTTTCTCTGAAGTTATGACGCTGTTGTTGTTTTATGAAACACGTCTCTCACCACATGCTTCTACAATTACCCACCTGCATTTTGTTCTGTGCACAAAATACCTTTTGATCAACTTTTTACTTGTTTCACTTGTTTGTTGCCAAACGATCAAACAAAAATCTGTCGACAATTTGTAGACACAGACGTCCTGCGAGCAAACAAACGTGTGTGTGTGTGTGTGTGTGTGCGTGTGCGTGTGCACGTGCACGGTCAGTTTGTCAGGAGGCCGTGTGGGAGGCGTTCAGGATCTTCTTCGACAGGATCCCCGGGACGACGGAGTACCAGAAGTGGGTTCACGCGTGTCAACACGAGGCGCTCTGCATCTCCGACCTCGCCAAAAACTTCAGCGCCTCCGAGGAGCACATGAGCATGATTCACAGGGTGAGAACCCCCGAAACACAAAGAAACACCAGGACGGGCTCAGAGAGCCGGCCGCCTGCCACCTCAGCAAATACCAACAGGAAGCTCTTTGAGACGTTTCATCACACTTACACTGTGGAGATTTAATGAGTTTTACGGCCTGAAGGCCGTAAAACTCCCTCAAGGCTCGAGAGGCGACTGCAGCTAAACGTATTATCAAACCGCAACAAACAACTAGCACATAATTAGCACATAATTGTGTTTACGCAAAGTCCAGAGTTTAAAGACCAAAAACAACCAACTGAACGAATCCATTAATCAGGCGTCCAATCTGTCATCAATCTAAAAGCAGCACAGACAACGACCGTCCACTGACATCATCATTATCACAGACACCATAATCATAATCATGTGGACAATTACTGAGAGTTCAACCGTGTGTTTGTGTTTCCAGAGGATGAACCGGATGAGAGACAGGAGGCCTCCATCACGGTAAGCTTCTCTCTCTACATGCAGACAGACTCAAACTGGAGTTAATCAAACATGTTGTAATTCCTTTATTACAGAGGTGACAGGAAATGAAGGGAAACAGAGAAGAAGAAACTGAAAGCTTAACCCAGATTACACGAGGGTGGCTCAGTCTTTATTTCAATAACACCTTTCATACAAAGTGCTTTAGATGTGACTGACCATTATTAAGAAGAGAGTAATAATGTGAAATGGACCCATGTGTAGTCGGTCCTGATCCAAACGGACTCAGGTGTAGCTGAAAAGGTGCACTGAGTAGAGTGCAGATCCTCCACCCCTCTATCTAGACTGCAAGGGTTTTACAATTGCAGGTGTGGTGGCTAACACTGTCACGTCACAGCAGGAGGGACCCCGGTTCGATTCCCAGGCTGGACAGCCCGTCTGTGTGGAGTTTGCACGTTCTCCACGTGTCTGCGTGGGTTCTCTCTGGGTTCTCCTGCTTCCTCCCACAGCAAACGTTTCTCCCACGTTCCCCCAAACGTCTCTCTGGCTGCAGAGCGATATAAACACAGGTTTAAACGTAATGTGCATGAGCACAATTATGTTTAGCGTGTTATTGAATTGCTGTCTATCATCTTGTTTCCACATATTTAGTATCTACAGTAATGTTGATGATCTGGTAGCAGATGTCGCCACCAGCACGCTCTGTGTAGGCAGCTGGATGTTAAAGGGTTAAGAAAGGAGGGAGGAGAAGTGGAAGAGAGAGGAGAAGTGGGTTTGGGCTTAAGAACGTGTCAGACTGATTTATTCCTTATCATGCCCATAACCACTTACTAAGACGAGTGAGTGAGGAGTATAAAACAGACAAGTCACCTTGACCACGAGAGGTCCCTGAGCATGTAACTGGACACCTAAAATATGATGATTGACAGATTAGTAGTGGACAGACACCGAGATGCACCCGCTCACTCACGCACACGCAACCCGTCTCATTATCTCCTGCCGGAGATAAGACCTGATTGATATCGCTCGTACCGGCAGCAGCTTGATGACAATAATATTCAAATTCAAACGCATCTGTATAGAAACCAAATCAAGCAGAAGCACTTCTGAGTGCTTTGCATTAAATACGCAATAAAAATGAAAAAAATGGTGCAAATAAACAGAGACTTCCATGCATACATATATACATATAAAAACATAACATGCACACATACACACAAGCACGTTGTAGAAACAGAGTGAAGATGAAGGTGTTGAGATGTGCAGAGAGACTTCAGGTTTACTTCTTTAGGTGCATAGATACCGAGAGACGTCTCACGTGGACACATGGGGGACGTTTCCACTGTCTTGACTCTTACCAGGTTGATATGAGAAAGGCAAAGGTGTACACTGTCACTGAAGGTATTGTTGCATATATTATCACTTTGAGATCGTGGTCAACCAATCAAGCAAGACAATTTTAGAAAAAACCCTGAAGATATACCGTTTAAAAAACAAAAATTTGATGAACTATATTCATATATTTTAAGACATTTAATGTGATAACATTGTACAAATCAAACAACCACAGATCCTTGTATTTTTTACATGTATTTTATTGTTATTGTTTCATGAAGGCTGAAATGATGAATATCATAATACTTTTGTGCTGCAGAGAAGAGGCGACTCGTGCTCCGATGCTCCCCGATGAGAAAGCAGGTAGAAACTCTTTATGTATCTGATGCAACATAATAGATTCATCATGTCATTATAAATGTTGCTGTTGAATTCTCATTGTCTGTTGAACACATATGTGCTGTAATGACCTCTCTGGACCATGAACTGTGAAATGTCTAACAGTTACAGTTATGTTTCTCACTGAGAGACTGTAAGTCAGTACACTCTGATGTTGCTGATACTCTGTGATTAAACAGTCCCTCTGGTGTAACTTTAGGTGCAGATGTTCAGACCGTCGCCCCGTCAGCGACCCCGCCGGTTCTCACCAGCGCCGCCGCCGTCCTCAGCCCCGAGAGTGCCTCTCCAAGCCCCGGCCTCGTGCAGACCCAGCCAGTCGAGGAGGAAGAGGAGGTACCAGCAAGCACTTACATTTACACGTTGGGTGCAGGCGGCAACCTCCGGTTCTGCCGGGTGAAACCAATGCATTCTCTCTAGTGTCCACCAGGGGGCGACTCCTCTGGTTGTATAGAAGTCTATGAGAAAATGACTCTACTTCTATCTTGATTTATTACCTCAGTAAACATTGTAAACATGAGTTTATGGTCAGGTTTTTCAGCTCAGACAGTCGGTTACATCCCTCACAGTGTGTAATCCATGTTTTCCAGTATTTTATATATTGATTAAAATCGTAGTCTTGAGGAAAACGTCATTTACTTTTCATATCGTGTATTTTGTTGAAGATTGCGATCCAGTCGTCCTTCTGATGCCTTTTTTTTTCCACCTCCGTGTGATGCTTTCTGGCTCTCAACTAAAAGTGCTTCACAGGTTATTCATTGCGGGCCATGAGGGCGTCTGGGATTTACCCCAGGTATAATGTGACAAAAGAGTAATCACCTCCTACTCTAAAGGCCTTCCTTATTTCAAGGCAATCTCCTGACTGGATGAGAGAGCAGTGGTCTGCCCCCCCCAAATATCATTCCAATCATCCTCGGATACCTGCAGGCCCATGTCTGCTTGATCTGGACAGTAGAATCAGTTTTAGAGTTCTGTCATCTACTTGTGATACAAGATGGTTTTTTTATCGGCTCACATTTCTCAGTGAATCTCTATTGATTGTATAAATACGACAATAATTTGAATATCTTAAGGTTTTGGACTGTGAGTCTTTCAGTGAGACTGTTGCTGTGGACGAGTGAACGCCAGTTTTCACTTTTTTTATTATTTTATGAACCAAATGATTGATGGAGAAGAAGATCTGCGGATGAACAGATAATATAAATGGTCGTTAACTGCAGCACTGCTTCACAGTAATGAATCAGAGCAACAGGTCACAACGTAGAGCAGAAACGATTATACAGATTAAACAGACATCAGGCTTCAGGTCTGTTTACTTTCTCCACCAACCAACCAACCAGATATATAAGTGCAGTGCTTTGAGAAATCATGAAATGACAAGAAATCCTTTTGAAAGACTCCACAACAAAAACGAATCCTTTGTTTCTTGGGTCATGGCGAGACATTTTCTAATAAACTATTAAAACCAAACTGGACGAACAACGCAGCCTAACTAGAAGGGCAGCTGGACACATCTGCCGAGGCCAATATGTTTTTAGAGAGAGAAGTGAATGGCTTCTTCTTTGACCCATGCTTCACACTGCCACCAAGTCACACGAAAATCATGTTTAACAGATGAACCGAAGCTGGTTGTTGGAGGTAATATAGTGCTCTTTTCACTGTGATAGTGGGCTGACCTAAAGACAGTTTTCAATTCTTTACTACAGTAGTTGTTTGGAAAACCAGAAGCAACCTGGAAGTCTGGACGTTACTAAACAGAAAGTAACAGTAATTTTGCATCAACCTTTCAAAACAGACAAAGTGTCCCAGTTATTAAAGTACAAACTGTAACTGGACTTCTGCCTAACAGATCGATCATGTGACCGTCCAGCTGCAGACAGTTTATCACTGCTTTCCCCTGTCTGGCACTGAAGGAGGTCTTTTGAGTTTGTACAGAAGAGGTACAAACAGTCTGAGTTCCTCTGAAGATCTTCCGTATGCGGGTTTGGTGAAGACGCCGTCATTTTGTCAAACAGGACAGACATTGGACAGACATTGCTTTCCTCAGAAACACTGAAAACAAAAGAATCATGACAAAGCTTAATTGGGAGTTTCAGCTCATTGTTTTCTGTCTGGCCCACAATTGTACTGGTGGAGACCAACAGAGCTAAAAGAGAGCAAATATTGGACTTAAATTCACCAGGTGACATAAACACAAAGACTCGTAATTGAGAATCATGTTGATTTGTTCTTAGATGAAGACGTTGTTCATGCATCAGAACTGTCGCCTCATTCCTGTGTTTCTGTGAAACTTACTGGTGTTTGTTCTCCTGAAGGACTCGGAGCTTCCTAACGTGGTCCCTGAGAGTCCGGTGGAGCAGTTGGTGGAGTTCAGCATCGACCTGGTGGATCCGGGTTACAGAGAGCTGCTGGACGATCCAGACTCCCCCCAGTACATCGACCTGGCTCACCACCTGCAGGACCAGGTGGGACTTTAGAGTTAATCTACTTTTATCAAGGCTTTCTGTTCAAACTTTAATTCATGATTATTTTATCTTTTTAATTATTCTGTAGATTTGGTTTTGTTTTTAGAAAAATGAGACGATCCTGCTGAATATTGGGTCTTTTTTGTAAGTGGCTTTACTGAACTATCTACCTGTTTGAATCAAGATGGAACAGGAAATAGATTTCACAAAGCAGTGCAGGGGTTTGGGGTCAGTTCGAAGCTTCCCTTTGGAAGTGTCACCACGGCTGCACAGCTGACCTCGACCTGGTTGCTGCAGTGAAGTTGACAGTTTGAGTGTGCTGGAGATGTGAAAATGGAGGCGACGCTGACAGCAAACCATCGAAATGCATCTCAGGTGGTGGTGAGGCAGCTGCAGAAAGTCTGTCTTCTTTTCCTTTGTGCTGAACTAGCTGTGGCACAGCGATGACGTCACCAACGATGCATTCAAATCTAAAAGGACGCAGTAAACTTCAGCTGCCCATTTGTTCTCCCTGATGATAATAAGACGTTGTAAAGGACAGATCCGCTGTTTTCAGTCATTATTTAAATCTCTATGGATTGAATCGCACTTTTAAGTGAAAATATGAAAAATATATAATTAATTATATATTAAAACATGTTGATTTTAATATAAATAAAGGTATTCTTCAAACTATATTAATATTCTGATTTGGTTAAATGTGTGAGTGATTAGAAAGGGAAGCAACAGATGTAAGAAGTATGGGAATACATTTTAATTTTCAGATACATTCATGACATTTTGTTGACAATGTGCCTCCATCACTGTGTCTGTCAGGTCCTCACCTGTCCCAGTCCACATGAGTCCCTGTCCACATGAGTCCCCGTCCCTGATAGCAGAGGAGCTCACACCAGAAGAGCCGTAAAGGTCAGGGCCAGAGAAAGGGAGAAGATTACCCACAATCCTCTCTTTCTGACAGCGTTTTACTTTTAATCGAGGGCCCTCAAATAGAAGAGCGGAGTCGATAAACGAAGTCCCTTCGATGTTATTTCCTCATCCAAAGACTCGTTAAACACAAAGCATCGGAGCCTTCAGAGTGTCACGCGATCCGCAGCAGGAAGTCACCTGACGAGAGGCCGTAAAGACGATTATGTCATAAGAGCGTCCGGGTGCTTAACTCGCCCCAAAGATAGATGTCAACCAGGCTTTCTCTTTCATGCGCTCCTTTCTGTATACCGACACATTGGCGTCCCTCCAGGTTATTAACCAGCTCCCGTTTTGACGGCTGGAAGTTAATCACATCAACCTCTGCGGAGGAGAGGAGAGAGGCATTAAAGATATAAAGTGCTTCTTCTCTCTACAGATGCAGCATGCGTTTGACAAACTTCCAGGATATAAAGCCATCCACGTGCTGAGAATCAGGTGAGTCCTGAGCATGAAATGAACATCCGAGTGTGCAGAGGATGAGCAGGGACGTGTGGTTAAAGCCTGATCAGCGGGACGTTCCACTGAGCCTTCGTGATTCCATTAGATCTCAGAGGACGGCCCTCTGGACGAGAGGAGAGGCAGGTTGATGCTGCTGCAGGCAGAATGTGTCCAGCCTCGACTAACAAGACAGAATGAAGAAAAGTCATTTAGGAGAAGTCGATGTTTCGTTTATATTCACAACAATTTAAACTCCAATGATGACGAAGACAATGTGCAGATATAAATATAGAGGGTTGTGTTCTTAACAACATCATAACATGTTCATCATAACCACCAGCGATGAAGCAGAAGTTCTTCTTTCAATGTTAACACAGACAGATGGTGGATGACTACACGTCCTGTTTATATGCTGTAATAGTGAGACAAAAACTAAATAATCTAAGATGTAATGAAACATGTCAAGACGTTTTTTAATTGTTTAGTGACAGAACATCACGGCGTTGTTTTCTAATTGAAGACGAAAACAACATTTTGACTTCAGTTGTGGAGAAACTTGAAACTGGCACCAATATGGACAAAAGTGCTGAAAAACACAATGTTGAGAAATAAAACTTGAATTTATTTCCAGTTATCATAACATGGAATATCGCCTGTTCTTCAAAGTCACTGCATCTTTCCTAGTGAAGGATTCAACAATCATAGTTTCAGGGCTTCAATTGACTAAAAACCTTCAAAACGGACACGAAGACCATTAATGATGAATACAATATAAGTATTACTTATTTAACTTATTGCTTGTTTGTGCTCATCTCTTCAGGAGTTTGGATGGTAATAAAATAACCTGTGATAATAAGTTGTAGCCAAAGTGTTCTGTTGGCCCCAAGCCATATAAATGTCCTGTATTTAATACTTATCATCATGTAACTAAACAGTCTTGGCTTCATTTCATTTGTAGAATTTTTCCAGATAAACGTACGCATCTCTTCAGAATATGTTTGGATCCTTTGGTAGAAACATTCAGCCTCACTTTCTCCTTTTCAACTTTAAAACACTTCTCTGCGTTCGTTCACTAGTAGCCGACTTAGCTCCAGTCAGGTAGCAACACATGGCTTCACCGTAACGTTAACGACATGCAAAGCCCCAAAAGGATTTGGTTCCTCAGGTACGTGACATGTGAAAACCCGGCTGTCTGACTCCCGGTCTAAAGTGGAAATGCTCAGCCAAGGCCTTGATACCTGAATACCTACTTCACTCAAGACGTGTGTTTTAGCAAATAAAACACATCACGTTGAGACCTTAACAAGGTAAAGAAAAGCCGTAGTGTTCATTGGAGGCTTAAAAGATGAAACACTGCATGTTTTATCTGTGATCAAACATCACAGTCCTGATGCCGGAGATCAGCACAGTAAACTTTGTAATTAAGGTCGTTGTAACTTCTTATGTTGCCACCGATGGTTGATGTTACAGAGACGATAGTCAGAGAAGCTTTCAGACGCTCAAGTCAAACCTAATGTTTTGTGTAGAATCTGAAGTGACAAGTTGACCGCCATGATCTCTGGCTCTTCCTCACTCTGCTGGTGTTGTTCTTGCTGTAAACTGTTGTTTTATTTCCAGCTCTTATATCTTCTTTTCTTCTCCCCAATGCAAGCGAGACGCAGGACACCGACGGGTAAGTGACACATTCCCTTGCGTCTCCACCTCACGTGTGTTTGTGCAGCTTTTTCATTTCTAAATCCAAGTCAGACACAGAAAGGAGGATTAATCTGCCCAAAGCAGTGCAGACACTTCAACACAAAGTAGAAATGTCAGAGTGACCTGCGAGACGAGACGACGTTTGTCCCGTGAATCTGCTCCTCGTTAACCGTTAACACGAGGCGTCTTTTTTTCTCAAAGCTCTCCGGCTCTCCTCTCGTTATCGGAGGAGGCAGGTGAGCAGTGCGACAGGAAGACTTGTGGATTCAGTAATTGTCAGGCTGCTCCCCCCGTTAATTAGCCTTCCCCCTGTGGCGTCTGCCGCTGTCACGGCCAATAACACGGAGGCGAAACCTCAGCGGGAGCTCGTCCTCTAATCTTACTCCTCCTGCTTTTGTCTGCCAGACTCCGGCACTCACAAAACAAAGACACACATTCAGTGGAAACTGTCTGCTGTTATCCACTGCAGTAATAAAGAAGAAGAAGAAAATAAATGAAGAATATGTTTCTGTTGACAACAAATTATAACGCAGAAAACATTTGGTGTTTGTTTACTCTTTAATGCAGTGCCAAACTGTGCTGAATGGAATCACAGACTGAATGTAAGAAGTGGACGTCGTCATCGTGACGTCACCTCATCGGTTTGTGGACTGATGTTTTGAAGCCTCGAGTAGTGCGATTTTGCAGTCGCCATCTTTGATTACGGCCGTCGCCATCTTGTTTTCTTGCAACCAGTGAACAGGAAGTGACCATACATGGACTGAGGAGGAGTGACGTAGAGACGCCGTATACGTCTCTGGTAGAGACCTGTCAATCACGGTGCAGCCCCGCCCTAAAGCATCCCCTGCTTTATGGTCTGTGTGACTCTAAATGGACCATAATGTACTAAATGAACATCATGCTGTATTGAAGAAGACTTGAAACTAGAGATTGAGACCATAAACTCATGTTTACAATGTTTACTGAGGTAATAAATCAAGAGAGAAGTAGAGTCATCTTCTCATAGACTTCTATACAACCAGAGGAGTCGCCCCCTGGTGGACACTAGAGCGCAAACTTTATTATTCCCTTCAACTTTGACAAAGTCAGTGCAGACCAGATCCACTCCTTCCGTCCTTACCTTTGACAATAAAAGCCCTAGACATACACACTGGGTAACTGCTTATCAGAGAACAAATTCTCCCAGAGCATTTCAATAAAAGGTTTATTGGTCACACATCTGGTGTGTAAAGGCCTTTATTATAATGTAGAAGCTTGTAGTGACAAACCTACAGAAAGTCCTCACATGAGTTCTAACATCTTTTAGGTCATTGTTTAGGTTTTAAGGCCAATGAGTCCAATATTCTCTCTCTTAGCTCTGTTTTCGGTCTCCACCACCTCCTGAGGGAAATATCCGTCTCTTTAGCTGCTGAATGCTCCACCGTGCTCAGCAGCTCGTCTGTAACTGTGTCTGTCTGTTTGCTGCTTAGCAGGAAGTGTGCAAGGCGCTTATCAGAGCTCGTTTAATGAAAAACACTGAGAACAAACGAGACAGAACATCTGCCATAGAAATGACTACCGTGAGATAAAAGAGGCCACAGAGCTCCTTAGAAGAGCAGAGTTTGTCCACGCTGCAAGTAGTTCTCTGAGTCGTCGTTAACATAAGAAGCATTGATTGGTGGAGCTGTTGGGTTAGAGACGTCATGTGGGAAAAGGATCCAGACAAAGAGGCGGGATAAACAAGCCAAAGAGTGCATCGCTCTACGTCAGATGAATGAAGAGAGAGATCTCTGAAACCGGAGGTGTAACGCATACAAAGACAAAGGGAAAGAATAAAGCTGCTCTGCTTGTATTCGAGGGGAAGGTTGAACTCCCCGGAAAGAAGAGTTCAAGGCACATTTCTCTGCTTTGAGAAGTTAAAAAGCCGTTAACGTGTGGGCTGCACCCACATGGCTCCACCGCCGCCTTCATCACAGCAGAATGAGAACAAAGAGGAGCTGCTTGGAATAGATGTTGGGTGACGACATGATATGGCAACAAGTGAAGCATGGAAGTAGGTTCAGACACATACCACCTGTTGCTCTTTGAAATGACTTGTATAAGGCAACAGCAAACATCCAAAACATCAGGAAAGGCTCCATGGAGACGTCCTCACCTGGATCAGAAGTCAGTAACACTCGGGACACACGGTGTGTGTTTACAGATACGAGACACAATCAGGTCCACTTCAGACAAAACGCTGTCTGAGTCTTCAACACAGTGATGCAGTGGAGGTGTGTTTATGTTTAGATGAGGAACCACCACTGCTAACCTGATGAAGACGTGCTTTTGTTTGGCAGTCATCAGTTCTCACAGAAAAGCAAGGAATCTCACATCATGGCCCGTTCTAATCATTCTCTCTCCACGATGATAGCTGTGCAGAATATATGAAGCTTTTCATGCAGTCTCAAATGATAGATATTCATGCCTGACATTCTGAGTGTGGCGTTCTTTCACTGCAGCGCCACACGCCATCTGATTACCTGTGTCAGTCACCTGCTGTGCGTTAAGCGGAGGTCCTCTCTCTCTGCGGCTCACGCTGAGAGTCAGAAACCCTTTAATACAAAGTTATTATTAACGTTTTCCAGGACAAAATCCATCACAACAGTAGTTCTGTATTCAGTGTGAAAGAATCAGAGCTCTGCATCACAGACATAATATAATACCCTTCTTTTTTGTTAAGGCCCGGAGGAATCTCGGTGCATTACTCGCTGGTCTTTGAGATTAATTCACCTAAAATCGAGGCTGCGGCGGCAGCGACCGGCGCCCCGGAGTCTTCAGTCAGCTCCGGCCTCAGAGAAATGGTGACCAAGGCTCTACGTGAGGAGGCTTCGCTGCCGATCGATCTGGACTCGCTTAACTTCAAACCAGGTCCTTTTCTGAACAGATGTTTATGTCACTTTTACTGAATGTAGAGTACAATGAATGGATTTGCAGCATATTAAAACTATCTGAAATGCCTTGGTGTTATAGACCTCAACTGTCCACAGAAAGCTGGTGGGCAAATGTGAATAGTAAATTTGTATTTAATCTAAATTCATGCATCTCAAGATTAAAAATGCTTTGTGTTACATTTTCCTTTTTTTGACAGAAGCGATCCTCCTGCCAGCACTGACGGCAACCTTAACGGTTGAAGTAGTGAATGAGGTGAGAGGTTTTACCGATGCTATTGGTACTATATATATATATATATATATATATATACTGTACTATACTATACTATAGTATACTATACTATTATATAGATATACTGTAGTTTGTTGACTTGGATGTGATTGTTGAAAATATAGTGAATTCAAAATGTTAAGTATGTGGAGGGAGCCTGTAATATGATATAAATAAATAGTATAATAACATTTAAATGTTTCTAATTCGACCTGATTGAAACACACTGTCCCCATTTCTACTGTAAATTCTACCAAATGACATTCTTTCTGGAAACCTTCCTGAGAATTTCTAGTGAAAACATTCGTCCTCTGATTAAATCATGAGGACATGAATGTCCCCGCATACTAAAGATACTAACACCAACCCTGAATAACACAAGCTTTTGTAATTAAATATATAAGTGAGGTTTTTGGAATACTTTGTGTAACATGAAATGCAACGTCACTGACAAAAGGCATCCTTTTTCATGCATTAGTCACGCCATTTGTTCATCTCTCCACAGTCCAGTGAGCCCGATTCACACAACGAGTTTGAAGTCTTCACCGATGAGCCAGAAGTGGATAAACCTCGGCCGGTGGTTCCCCTCACCCCCTTGGAGAAGGAAAATGCCCTCGTGACTCTGCTCGATCCCACGGCCGTCCCCGATGAAGAGACGACGGCGGTGACTGGTGGGATAGTGGAGAGCAGCGATCGCTCCTCTGCCTCGGGGGATATTACCGAGGAGTCGGAGGCAATTTATGTGAGTGAGCCCCAGCCATCAAACGAAGAGGAGGAGGAGGAGGAGGAAGAAGAAGAATTGCCGATCATTACGCATGAGATTGAAACAATCCATCACAACGAAACTGGTGAACTTGTGAGGGACTACAGCCCGACCCCTCCTGTGATTCTCCAGCTGGAGACAGAAGCTCCATATATCAGTCTGTCTCCCAACCTGATATCAGAGGAAGACCTATCTCCCGTGGAGGAGGACCGTGAGAATCCCAGTTTAGACGTTTTTACCCCGACTGCACAGATGTTATTGACTACGGCTCCTGCTGAAGAGGAACCGTCCGGTGTGGGACTCCCAATCACAACGCTTTCAGGCATCACGGGCCAGCCGCCCACTCGGCCAACAGTGAACCCTCAAGAAGACGAAGATGTTAACGTTCTTCCAGAGGATGGCCACGAGTTGGAAAGTGAAGTTGCATTGCTAGAACCAGAAGGAGAGTTGGTGGTGGAACCCGATGAAGAAGAGCTTGAGCCTTTGCAGCCGACACCTGAGGAAGAAGTAGCTGAAGTTTTAGAGCCAGAGGATGAAGTAGCTGAAGTTTTAGAGCCAGAGGAAGAAGTAGCTGAAGTTTTAGAGCCAGAGGATGAAGTAGCTGAAGTTTTAGAGCCAGAGGATGAAGTAGCTGAAGTTTTAGAGCCAGAGGAAGAAGTAGCTGAAGTTTTAGAGCCAGAGGAAGAAGTAGCTGAAGTTTTAGAGCCAGAGGAAGAAGTAGCTGAGGAGTCTCTGGTAGAAGATGAAGACAAGGTAGCAGCTTCAGAACTTGAAGAGAAGGAGCTTGACGAGGATTCGGAATCAGTTGAGGTTTCTGAACCAGAAGAATCTAAACCAGAGGCGGAAACAGACGATAGCGCGGTTGAGATTTTGCATGAAGATAGAGTGAAAGGTGGAGTGGAAGTTTTGCAACCGGAAAAGGAAATAGTTGAAGTAAGAGGTGAGGTCAGTGAGGAACCAGAAGAAGATATATTTGATGTGTTGCATCCGGGTCCAGAAACTGAGAGAGAAGATGAGGTCTTAGAACAAGGAGAGAAGGTAGTTGAACCTGAAGGATCAGAAGAAATAGAACCTGAAGTTTCTGAGGAAATAGAACCTGAAGTTCCTGAGGAAATAGAACCTGAAGTTCCAGAGGAAACAGTACCTGAAGTTCCTGAGGGAACAGTACCTGAAGTTTCTGAGGAAACAGTACCTGAAGTTCCTGAACTGGAAAATGAGGTGGAGGCAGTTGATGTTGTGGAACTGGTAGAGGAAGAAGAAGAAGAGGTCATTGAGGTTCCAGAACCAGAATCAGACGAGGAAGTGGTGGAGATTTCAGAAGTAGATGAAGAAGTTGTCGAAGCTTCAGCGCCAGGTGAAGGTGCGGTTGACGAATTGGAACCATTATCTGAACCAGAACAGGAAGTGGAAGTAGTAGAGGTTGAAGAAGAAGTGATCCCAGTACCAGAGAAAGAGCCCACGGACAATTCGGAAACGCAACTTCCACCCGAGGCTGGAGAAGATGTTTCTGATGTTTCTGTGGAGGAACAAGTAGTTGAGAGTCCAAAGGAAGCATCAGAACCGGATGATGGTGCCATTTATGTTATACCACCCACAGATGAGTTACCCGAGGTTTCAGAGCCGGAATCGGAAGAGGAAGTAGGAGTTGATGCCTCAGAGGAGGAGATAGTTGAGATGTATGAACCGGAACCAGAAGAAGAAGACGTTACTGAGCCACCAGCCGAATCAATTAAAATCCTTTCCCCACTGGACGGGATGGAGGATCTTCACTTTGGAGAGGATACTGTTCAGATTATTGAAGATAACGAGTTCCTTCCACCAGTCAGACCGGACTATCATCTGCCAGATGAGGAAGATAACTTCGTACCGATAGACATCCAGCCCTCTGAAGAAGATGGAGGTGAACCTGACTTTTCCATGGAGGAGGATGTTGACAGCATCACACTGACAGAAACATCAAAGAGTGATCCACAGTTTGAAACAACCTCTGATATTGTAGCAGGTGAGGAACATGAAATATTATGTGATTAAAGACAGTGAGTTATGTGAATAGAGCTGAGCACATTTAAGCAGATAATTAAACATCCTGTGACATATAAATATTCTATTCTCAGGGTTTCTCGCCAGCTGATTTTCACAAGCCGTTACTTTCAGTACTAAACATATTGTGTTACATGCTGCACCGATGTTTTCTGATTATCAGACAGGATTTATGGATCATTTTAAATACTATAGAGTAATATCTGTTGTTAAATCAAAAAGTGGGAATTCAACCTGGAAATGCAGCATGAAGCAGTTTGAATGTATTATGTACAATTGTGGGAATCCTTTGTAAGCGCTCATGAGATCATTTATCCTTTTTTTGCCCGACGTTTTAAAGAGGTGACCGATCCAGACAACCCCGACACATCAGAGGGCACTGAAGGCTCAGAAGACTTGCCGGAGGAGACGCAACAAAGCGAACCACCCTCAGAAAGAGACGTTACTGTAACGGCAGCACCGGCTTCAGACTCCTTCCCTACACCTTCGGCAACGTCCGAAGTGTCTGCACCCGGCCCGACCATAGACTCTGGACTCTTTGAGGTAGCGGAGTCTTCGGAGGATGAGTCGGAGTTGGAGCCGGCGGTCGTGGTCATCGACGAAGACTTGGAAGAGGCGGCGCCGAAAGGAGGCGAAAGCCAAACCGCCTCGCCAGCAGCTACCGAAGACACCGTTGACGAGGCGGTTCGGGACCTGACGGTGGAGTTGGATCAAACCAACGTGGCGGCAACAGACGCCAACCAGCTGCTGCCGGACGAGGGGAGTGGCTTCCAACCAGCCGTCAGCGTCACGGCCCCGCCTCCGGTGAGGTACCTGACCACGCCCACCATGACCACGGCCAGCCACGGCCGGGAGCTGGTGGTGTTCTTCAGCCTGCGCGTCACCAACATGGACTTCTCCGTGGACCTCTTCAACAAGACGTCCTCGGAGTACAGATCCCTGGAGAACACCTTCTTAGATGTGGTGAGTAGGAAAACTAAATGTACATGTCAGTGAAGATAATCAAACTTTTAAATTAGTTCGCACTTTAAACCGGAGCAGTGTACAGTGGACTTACGTTTTTAAAGGGTTTATGACATTGTTGGCCTGCCAGACTGCTCTGAAGGTAGAGATTATTTTCATAATTTCTTTGTTTTTTGTTGGTCTTTGAGACTTTATTTTACATGTTTGTGTTAAAACTCTTCACAGTGCTGCCGTCCTTTGGGAGGGACACGGTTAACGGCATACATGGATTTGACCACGAGTTCTTTTTGGCAAACAACTATTATTCTAAGTTATTATTTTCAAAGCTTTCGACCACATCTCATGGCCTTCCTCGGGGGAATTGAGTTATTTAGCTGTCATTGAGATGGTTTAGTTGTTTAATGGATGACGTTAATTAAGTTATTGTTTGGTATGAAGTCTGTATTTTAAAACCTGTCGATCTTGAAGTGATGGCAGCTTCAAATGTTTGAAATTGAATTATTGTTATATATTTCTTTCTCAGTGTTTTAACACACACGCTCTATGAACTGAATTTTCAAACCCCTCTGAATCTACTTGAAAGCTGCTGGGTCACTTTCTCTGACGTTCTCTCAGTCATCTGTGAAGAAAATCAGATCCTCTAACCTCAGTACATTACCATGGCTTATATGTTAATTTTAGGTAAAATAAATAAATAATAATAATTGGGATATTATACAAAATTAAAGTGGTAAATTTACCAGAAAACAACTGAACTGAACAGAGTGTTGTTTTCTTCTGAATCGGGTCATTTCACAGTAATGACTGGATGATAAAATGGTGATTCTGAACTACAAGCATGAGAATGTCATTATTGCTAAATCCAACTGCTCAGTATAATTTAATTGGGTCGTTCAGTGCAGGAATAATCCACGGCAAGCAGCAGTGTGTGTGTGTGTGTGTGTGTGTGTGAGGGTGTGTGTGTGTGTGTGTGTGTGTGTGTGTGTGTGTG
>NW_022280064.1:4904046-4907429 GCF_004355925.1 Anarrhichthys ocellatus | reverse complement strand
GTGTGTGTGTGTGTGTGTGTGTGTGTGTGTGTGTGTGTGTGTGTGTGTGATGAGGATGAGGTTAAAACGTGAAGCGATGTGCTTCCTTGACGAAAAAAAACAACTTTTATTCAGAATGTTTTACCATAATCTCAGCGAGCATTCACTCTTTCTTTTGCTTAAATGTGTGAGTTTCTTTCTTGTAAATTTACGGAATATTCCCCCGGCTCCGTAATTTATGTTTTCCCTACAAGATGCCGTCGTGCTCTTGTGACATTTAACAGCAGTTCAGCTGTTAGGAGAACGTCCCTCTATTGATTTCATGATGACTCGACAGTTAAAAACAGGAACGCTCTTTGTCTTCATTCTGAAAGAGTTTCCCAGAAGAACTCAGAGTCCAGACCTGCAGCTCTGCCGCCTTGTGAACGGACACGTTTTGATTTTTTTTGGGATGAACAGAGGAAGTGAAGGAATGATTTCAAGCTCCAGCAGGTACAACGCTGCAGCCCTCATTTCACTACAAACAATGACTCGGCTGAACCAGATGAGGCAGCGAGTCAATGCTATGGGCCATAAACGGGAGATGATGAACTGCTGGTGCATTTACTCTTCGTACAAACTGGTCCAACAGGCCACAGAAACATATACAGAACTGGTTTTATTTCATAACTATCCACATTTTAGATCAAAGAGTAACTTTGTATCAGTGGGACGCTCACACACTCTCCTGGTTCATTGCTGCCAGTTGCTCTCGTGTGAATGCAGCTCTGATTAGCGCTCCTCCCTGAACACCAGTGTAAATCCGTTCACTTGGCACCAGGCAGCGGTTTAATGTAGATGCTCTCTTGGCCGCCTGAACCATTAGCATCAGAGCGACAGCGCTGTGGTTCTCTTTTGAAAGTGAAACTCCCTCTGAACTCGGGTACGTTTGAAGAACAATTCAAAACGATCTAGCGGGTATCAAGATAATTATTTCAATCCTCAGTCCCCTCATCACTCATTTTAAGAACTTTTCTGACCCCTTAACTTTTCGTCTAGCGCCGTCATCATCAATATTGTTGGTTTGGTTTATGACCAAATACCTTTCCATCAGCCTTTAGTGCAAACATTAGCATGCTAACTCATCAGGTATAGAGAGAGAACAGGGTGAACATTAACCAGTAACACATCAGCATGTTAGCATTTAACTAGAAGCCTCACAGATCTTAATCATCAATGAATCCACTCGTTTCTCACCTTAAAGAAGAGCCTGAGCTCCTGTATATCAGAGCCTCTCTCTGCTGTCACCTTCAATTCTTGAAGAAAACTTTGTTTTTCTCTCACGATGAATAAAAAGAACAAACAGAGAAAAGTCTTCATGAAATGAAGTAAACAGCAAAACTCTATGAAAACATCCGTTTACAAAAACTCTCTCACAACTCGTTTAGTCTCATTTATACTGATGGATATAGGATTTAAATGTATTTGAATAATGTACTTAAATATAGAATTTTGTGATGAATTTCATCTTTCTTAGAATACGTGATTTAAATTACATTTATTATTATTGTAGGACTCTCCCAAGATATTATCCTTTGCAGAAATGGTTTAATTTATTTTACTGACTTTCCTGCAGTGGATTTAGTTTCCAGTCTGACTCCTCTGAAAGCTATAATGCATCAGTAAGGCACTGGGACCAGTGGTCTCTGCTAAAGGGTCGTGGTGCTACCAGCAAGCTCCCAGGTGTAAACATTACACAGGCGGAAAGAAAGATGCAACGCTCAGCATTCGATAAATAAACATTCAAATATTCCTCTGAGCCTCCGCACATGTTTTAAACATGAGAAGAATCCCACTGAAGTCCATGTGTGTCCAAGTAATCTCCATTCATCTGCACATTCACAGATGAAGCCAACAGCAGGATTGTGTTCAGGAGCTTCTACATGTGTCCCATTGACTTGCATTAAAAGCCAGAAACGTGATGATGGAGATGTACAGTATGTGTTCAGAAAGGCCTTCACATATGATTCACATCCTGCTCATCAGAGCCTCCAGTGCATCAGCTGCACCAATGACTCACTTCGTACCGTAACACGAGAGCGTCCGTGTTGCTTCTATTGTTACTATGAGCTCGGGATGAAGGTCTGAGCTCCGCCTGTGTTGAGTGGTCGTCGTGTACGCCCGATCGCTTCACTCCCCCTCCGCTATTATTCGGACTTCACCTCAAAGTTATCACGACGAGTTCAATGTCATCTGTAAAATGTGGTGTTGGTGATGAACTACAATAAATCCAGTAGTTTGAAGATGTTTTCACATGAATATAAAACATATATTAGAGATGAATTATGAGCTGTTTAGCTTCCTACACGAGCTCTAAGAACATTATTATACATCAGTAATAATAAGATGTTTTTATCAATAACAATACAATACTATTTGAATTGTGCGTTTTTATGCAAATCACCATTATAGATGATTTAAACAAAGTCAAAGTAAATAGTTGATAAATATTGTAGTGAATTGAGAATCAGGCACCGAGTGAAGCAACACTTCATCACTCTACTGGAGCAGTGTGTGATTATTGGAGTACTTTCATCACGTCAAGATGGATTCATCGTCGACTGTAAACCAAATCTAAATACAGAACAGATAAAGTCAACTGATCCTGAACAAGCGTTCACCAGAGTGTCTCTACGGAGAGCCGGAGGGCTCAAAAGCGTTATTAGCTGTGTCGTCATGTTTTATTCCATTATTCCAGTTACGGACGTGCAGGGTACGAACACATCTCCTGAATAAACTTATTGTTTATAACTCTCACTCTTCTGCTCAGCTTCTCAACCGACCCATGTGACAGCGAGGTGCCTTGCTCGTGGGCACTGAGGCGTTCTAACAGCTAACTCGACTCTGTCCTCAGGTCTGCTGCTGTTTGTCGCTAATAGTATCGCTAGTAAAGGAACAGGATCCAAACGCTGCAACACTCATTCATTATCACATGAATAGAATACTTTGGCTCAGGACTATATATCGCCTCGTTAAAAAACCCAAAAAGGGGTGTGTGTGTGTGTGTGTGTGTGTGTGTGGGTGGATGCTCATTTGTGGACATGACGTCTAGTTTGAGGTGAAGACGACTTAGACGACAGAAGTGAAGCCTCGTTAGAGCGGCGCTCTGCTGCAGTGAACATCATCATCACATCACAGACAGCACTGCACACATCACACACACTCACACACACACACACTCACACACACACACACACTCTCACACACTCACACTCTCACTCACACACTCACACACACACACACTCACACACACACACACACTCACACTCTCACTCACACACACACACTCTCACACACACACACACTCACACACACACTCACACACACACTCACACACACACACTCTCACACACACACACACTCAC
>NW_022280064.1:4870165-4884046 GCF_004355925.1 Anarrhichthys ocellatus | reverse complement strand
TATACGGCGTCTCTACGTCACTCCTCCTTAGTCCAGATATGGTCACTTCCTGTTTACTGGTCACGTCCACTTCTTATATTCAGTCTGTGGTTGAACCGTCATTTCTTTTCTTTATCGATATCGGGACTAAAAACGACGGATTGGCGCGTCACAAACTAAAATATCTTTGTATGAACCAATAAGATTCCTCTTCACTGTCAACACACTTTGTTTGTTAATGATGAGCCTCACAACATTATTACCGACAGGTATATTGACTTTTGTTAATTTTCTCTCCAAAACTGCCACAACAATCATTAATATCTTTACAAGAAAATCAATGTGTGTGTGAAGGTGGTGAAGAGGCATTAAGATAACACACTCCATCAGGATGATTCAGATCATTTCAAACATGCAATGCATCATCCAACAGTGAACAATGAGACGCTTAATGCGCACTAAGTGCTCAGGTAACCTGAACAGAAGAGGCAGACAAAATATAAATAAAAAAAACCAACAACTTTACAATTTAGCGTGCAGAGCAGAAACCACTGCAGGATAATAACCAGATGTCAACAACCCCCTCGTCGCTCTGTTACGTTTCATTCTGCAGATCATCACATCAGTATTCAATCTGCCCGTCTGTCTGGGAGGCGAGGTGTGTGTGTGTGTGTGTGTGTGTGTGTGTGTGTGTGTGTGTGCATCAGCTTCTCCACACACACTCGTCTCCCTCCTCGTCCTTCACGCTTCCAGCGGCGGGGATGAGGACGGGTGAGCTCCGGGTTAAGCTCCACATTATGAGGGCGAAACAGAAGGAAGAGGTGGGCATATTCTCTTTACCTCCATTATTAAAGCATTATCTGCCCTGAGAATATTAACACATCCACTGTCAGGGTGAGCTTATGCTGTTGAAGAAGTATTTACATCCGTTACTGACCACAATGTGAAACAAACACTTCACTACAAATGTGTTAAAGTAATAGTTTGTCCGTTTTGACATCTGGATAAGAAGCTACAGGCCACCGGCTAGTTAGCTTAGCATAAAGACCGGAACAATCTAGCCTGACTCTGTCCAAAGCTGCAAAGATCTGCCAACCAGCATCTCTAAAGCCTCAGTACAAAACAATGATGAATCCATTATTGTTTGGCCTGATGGTGGCGCTAGACTCATTCATCCTCAGGGAAATTTAATGACGATCCATCCAATAGTTGTCATACATGTAAACATCAGGATTGTTTTACGCCTGATGATACAAAACGACTGGTAATGACTCAATAATGCTAAAATGCTACATTTAGCACCTTTACTGCTGTGAATGAGACCTTCATCTACTTTCTAAATGTCAGTACAAAGGTTAAGTAGTTCTCATCGGTCGGGTATGTCACAATGACACGATCTGCTATTGTCATATTTACTTTGAAAGCAATACAACTGAGGTATCATCACGGTGAGGTTTTGTCCAAAGAGTTGTTCTCCGCTCCGCTCGAGCGGCGATTCACTCCCACATGAGAGAAGTGGCCAAAAAACAAGGCAGAGTTCAGAGCGATTCGTTTGGTGGGAACGAGGCTAAAATACTTGTGATTCAGACATTTTAACGGCCTTACAGTGAGAGGATGAAAACATGAAACGCATCGTTACAAATCACACCGGTTCATCCTCTGTGGAGCTGGAACGTGATCAACAAGTTTCATGGCTTACTGCCAGTTAGATATCTTGATATATCATAATTAATATAATATAATGAATGAGTGGCCCAAATGAAAGGGTTAATGCTCTGGGGATCAACCTCTGTTGATCAAGAATATACATAGCAGATTTAAAGGAGGTCTGGTCATTTGTTTTTCAAGATACCGTGTCGTGGACCGAAGGTCTGGACCTGATCAGAGGTTATTGTGGGTCATTCAAACTTAACCAGTTCATCCTCTGGGGAGCAGGAGTGTGATCAGTATGTTTCATAACAACCTCCCTGTTATATTTGGAGATATCTTGTGGACAAAGTTGACATTTTCACTTGAGAGTGGTGCTCGAGGAAAGTTTACAAAGTGCCCAAAATCAAAGGGTTCATCCTCCGGGAAGCATGAATATGCTCAGATTTTGATATGTTATGCGTACAAGTGAGAATTTTGTTCTGATGTTAGTTAATCGTCTGAGGAAATCAAATTTTTTAGTTTGTAGTTTTTCAACATGTCTATGTTGAAAAACTTTGAAGTTGATCAAAACATGGATCATAGGGATCAAACAGGTTCATCCTCTGGAGAGCAATAATGAGCTCCAAGATAATCATTTAAAGATAAGATTATTAAATATCAAGCCTGCAGAGCTTACAATTTGGCTGGGGCTGCAGGGAACGGTCAAGCAGTGAGACCGTTGTTAGGACTCATCTTCTGGGGACAATGAACCCTCATAACAAAGTTAATAGAACTATGGCTATTGAGAGATAATTTGCATGGAGCTTCAAGGGAAAATTTTGGCTTAATAGTGGTGCAACAGCAAAGGTCGTGTTGTCAGCAAAGGTATTTGAAACCTTCCGCTGGGGACCAAGACAAATGATAGATTCCATGTCATTCTGACCAACATCCCTCTGGACCACAGTGTTCAATCCGGCCTGTTTAAAGCGCGACAATAACTGAACAGAAGTGTAAAGGCTTGCTGTATTTGTTGCGGGTCCTTCAAAAGATTGCAGGGTTTTACGGTGTTTATTTTGGGGTAAATTCCATCGCCGCCATGTTGGCGATGACTCGGCGACACTCACCACACGAGGTATTGATGGCGTCCCGCAGCTCGGCGTACTTCCACTTGCTCAGCTCGTACTTCTTGGCCCCGGCAGCAGCCTTGGTGGCCTGGACCTGTGGACCTCTAACACGGGAAAACAAGACAAGGGGGGGACGCCGGAGAAGTCAGCAAACAAATATTCTACCAGCATTGCATTGTGGGAAAAAAAACGTCAGCAAGGGGAACGTAACAGCAGATTAGCAGCATCGTAGTAAGAGAAGGAAAAAGAAAGATGGCTACAGTAGAACTGTAGAGGGTTTGAGATCATTCGCTTCAATCTGAATTTATGTCAAAAAAAGGATTTGCAAGTTATGTTTTAACTTAGTAAGAACTAGATGGGTGAAGTTTACAGATAGAAGTACAACAAATAATTATTATAATAAATAGTGTAATTTGATTTGATGCCCAATGTTAGTTTCACACCTACCGACTCCAACAAACACTATTAATCCTGTTATACATTTTATATTTCTACGTCAGTTATGTGTTGTTAAAGGCAGCTATAAAGTAGTTCCTCTTACAGTAAACTCCACCCGACCTGAGAGGAATAAGAACCACAGGTTTAATACAACAGTATTAGCATTGGCTGCAGACGTTAAGGTGAAAGCGAGGAACAAACGGGGAGTCAGATTAGCAGCATCGTAGTAAGAGAAGGAAAAAGAAAGATGGCTACAGTAGAACTGTAGAGGGTTTGAGATCATTGTTAAAACGCATGCTGTCTCAGTCGCTAGGAGTCAAAATAGCGCCTTTTTAATCCGTGACCGGGATTAAGAACATTCTGTGAGCATGACTGAGGCTTCTAGTTCACGGGATGTTAAAGGGTTAAAAATATCTCAGCAGATTAGCACGAGGTAAACATGACGAGCTGCCTTTACTCTCATCTACAGCTGCACTAAAAACAAAGTTTGGAAAGGATTTAATAACAAAAAGCTCAATATTGGTTAGTGGTGAATTAACTTCACAGAGTGAAATAAAGTTGTACTGACTCAGCAGAACATGTGTTTCTAGTCTCTGATCATGTTTCATTGTAAACAACCAATCAGAGGAGAGCTAGTAACGTTAGCAGCACCGCTAACGGCTAACCAACAGAGGTTCACTTCAGTTACACTATGATGCCTTCAGGCTCTGCTCAGTGAACATGAGTACTGGCTGAAGGTACATTATAACGTTATCATGATGTGTTCACATGTCATCTGTAAAATGTAGTTTTAGTGATAAACTAGAATAAATCCAGTAGTTTGAAGGAGATGTTTTCACACGAATATAAAATAAGATATTAGAGATGAATTATGAGATTAACTTCCTACATGAGCTCTAAGATTATTATAATCTCCTTAAATCTAGTTAGAAACACTAACATGTTCCGTTTTAACCATTTTGTTTTCTTTTAACATGAAACATCCAGAAGTCAGAAGCAGATCAGATGACTTCAACATAAGTCCTGTTTTCTACTGAATGTGCTTCTCAGAAAATAAAAGAGTGAAGAGAAATGTAGAGAGAATGTAAATAAATGGTTGATCATATTAGAAAACAATAGAATAAACTAAACCACACAGATTCTGTCTGGTTTAGCAGGAAGTGCGTATTGAGGATTATTGATCAGGCTTTTCAGTAACTCTGTAAACTTCATCTTTACAGTCGATAACAGTATATCTATAAACACTGAATCAGGTTGGAGCTGCAGACTGAACTGAAGGTGTTTTTACTGCAAAAGTGGAGTAAAAATCACGAGTTTAAACAACATTTAACGAGCAGGTTCTTCAGCCGGCAAACGTCTGCAGGTCGACGATCAATGAGACGAAATGTGCATTAAAATAAAGAAGAAAATAATGAGAGACCTGCAGCGGATATCAAACTGCTCTGAGGGAATTAACCTGTTCATCAGAATTCATCAGTTAGATCAAGATCATGAAGAAAATCAACGTTGAGAGGATTTCTGCGTCTCATGTGATCAGAGGTCTGGTGCGTGGAGGCGATTGATTGAGTTGAGATTCATTTGGTGTGAACAGTTCGTACCCACCTCGCCAGCAGCTCGGTCATTTCTTTCGCCATTTCCTCCCTAAAAAGCACGACGTCAGCGTTTTTAAGTGTTAGTAAAATGTTGGTTCAGGTCGTATACAAAGTACTGCACAGAAATACTCATAGCAGATACATGACATGAGGAAGGAGGAGATGAAGAGGAGGCTTTAGGAGGGAAGAGAAGGAAAGGAGGAACAAAAGAATATATGAGAGTGAAGGAGGAGGAGAAGAAGTATTGTGTTGTACTATAGTGTTTGCTGTAACATTGTAATAATTGATAATATTAGGACACTACATTTTAATAACCTGCTCAGGGACTACAGATGAAAAGAAACTTTAGTGTTGATTAATGTGCACCGTCTCTGGTAAATAGATGAATAAAAAATAAAAAATAAATAAAAATAAATTAGATAAATAAATAAATAAGATAAATAAATAAATAATTAAATAAATAAAATAGATAAATTAAATAAATAAATAAATAAAATAGATAAATACCTGAAGACTTCACTGAAGTGTATTTCTTAAATGCACTAAAGTTACTTTGCAGCACTTTGTGGACTTAATTAACATTACACAGCAGCATGAACAGGTGATTTCTAAAAGGAGTCTCGATGAAGGAGAGAAAAGAGGAAGAGGAGGATGAAGAAGAGAAAGAAAGAGGAAACGAACATGGAGAAGTTATCTTTAAGGTAACGGTCAGTCTGTTCTTCTGACGTCTTTAAATGGTTTAAATGTTCTACATCTTAAATTATTCCGTCTATGAAGAGAGTCTGTCGAGATGTTTTATGAGTAAAATAAGTAAAAAATAAAAAGTAGTCTTCCTGAGGATGTTTTTTCTGCTCGTTTTCAGTCCGTTTGTGAGAGAAAAAACATTTAACAAATACTGCAAAATAAACCACCACTCGAGAGAAGAAGAGAGCTGCGTTTGGGAGCCACAAAGTGCTACGATGCAGCACTCCAGCGTCCTCGACGTGAGCAACGTGAACTCTACTACGGCTGACTCACGACGACCAGCATCGAGTCCAAAAACTGTCAGAGCGACTCGGTTACGTGAGTCGCTGCAGGGTGAAGAGCGAGGGAGGCGGAAGGCCGGAATAAAACAACTAAAAAAACAGACGCGGAGAACTTTGAACATCTCAGTATGCAGCGCTGAACTGGTTAACAGATCTCAGGAGAGACTCTCTACATAAAGCTCAGAAACACAGACTGCGTCTGGTCCCTGAAGGTGTCGGGGTGCTGGGTACTGAGAGGTGAACCTACATGGTCAAGCTCTTGAGCACTGTGGTTCCAGCGGAGCTGCAAACAGAAGATTGTAGGATTATGACACGGAGCGACACTGAACAACAAAAACACAAAATTAATCAGCAGGAGGAGGAAGGAGGTGATTGTTCTCCTCTGACCAGAGACGACCCGGATTCATCAAACAGCTGGAACATCGTCAGAAGAGGACTAAAAGTTAAAGTGAATATCTTCTGCTTTAAAGATAAAGATCTTTAAATGTTCTTAAATCTCTAACGTTGGTTCATGGTGACAGTGTTTTGCATTGAACAATAAAAATAAATCAGATTCACGTAGATCTGTAGCAAACAAGTGATTAAGTTCAGTTTGACATTTCTGTCTGAATAAGTTTCAATTTAATATTCTCAGTTTATGTTCTTATTTATTTGCATCACTGATATCTGTTGTGCAGGTGCTTCAATTAGTGCAGAATATTATCATCGTTTCAATAGAATAAGAATAATTAAAAGAGTTTTCATGCGTTTGTACGGCCTCATCACCTTGCGTTTCTTTTTAGATCATTATTTAGATATTCATATTCATTTACTCACGTATTTCACAGGTTTCTTTAAACATAAAGCCTTTAAATGTTCTTAGTTTTGCAGTATTTTTACTTTAACTTCTGGTCAAACCAGACCAGGTGAGACTGAAGCGACACTTCAGAGAGTGTTGAGTCTGTTTTCATGCTAATGAAGGGTGATGTTCTCTATTCTTAGGAATGAACATCCACTTACAGCACATGTCTAACATATAAATTACAGAGTTGTCTTTAAAGGTCACTCCCACGCTTTGCTAGCAGTGAGACCGAGTCATATGATTATTATTATTATTATTAGAGACTTCTCCTCATGTTTGATAAAAACAGGCCCAGATCAGCCTTCTGGTCACAATCAATGTCGGTGCAATAAATCAAAAACATTGGACAATTACAGGTTCTTCTAGTTAAATTAAAGATGGAAGAAACAAGAGTGGCTTCTATCAAACTGTTGGATTCAGGGTGTGCGCTCGGCTGGCGGATTGTTACAGCATGCAGGCTTGTTATGGGTTAAAGGGGGGATCGGGGGATCGGGGGATAAATTAAAGGGCTAATAAATCGCCGGGTCTTACGCTGCTCTCTCTGGGGACGATGGAACTGAGGAGCCGTTACTGAGAGGAAAAAAACAAAAGAAAGAAGAAGAAGACGGTTAAACACGGAGAGACGGATTCAAACCACAGTGACAGGAAGCTGTTGAGAAGAAGAAAAGAAGTGACTACTCTCCAACCCGTCAGACGCTGATGCATCATCAATAGTTAGCGTTTCTCTCAGGCTTCTGCATCATGAAACATTCAGTGTTTAGTTTGATTTCCACAGCGAGTGAATGTTGAACGCACAGAGTCAAACATCACAGCAGACATAGCGCACAGTGCTGCACCGTGAGAGAGCAGAAGACAAAGAGTTAACAAGTATTGAGATACTTTACCTCAGAATTATTTATAAATGATCGTTAGAAGTGCTTATAACTGTACTCAACCCTCTGAACCTCAAGCAGTTTTTGGGCATTTTTCACTGTAACATAAAGTCCTGCTCCTCTATTAAACAGAACCATGATGAGTAGAAGTAGAGAGAACTAGAACACGTCTTTAGTGCAGAATGACAGTTATGACGACATTAATCATTAAAAAAATGAAAGAAACGCAAGCTGAAAATCTTTATTTTACAAAAATTGGAAAACAATGGAATCTATATATTCAACATGTCTCCAAGTGTCCACAAGTGTTACTGATGTTGGGAAAACATGGAGGCTCCATATGTTATAATATTAAACTATTCACATTTTAACAGCCCCTCCCCTCCCCTCCTCTCCTCGATTTTAAATGAGAACATGAAGAATAAAATGTTTTTGATGAAATATCACAATTCTAAGCTTAGTAGCTTAGTTTCTGCAGCTGTTTCTGATGGAAGCGTTTGTCGTACATGAGGCAACTGTGGGAAATATGACCATCTGACGGTAATGACTGTTTTTACAGCTTCTGGTTGTGATAAACGGTGTCGTTTTGCCAACTGTCTACAAAGAAAACATGCTTTTCCATCCTGCCTGTAGTTTTTGAGGTTCAGAGGGTTAAAGAGTGCTATAAGAACAGTATAAGTATGGTTATAATGCATTAAAGAGAAGAAACCAACACAACAGAGCCCAAATTCAGTTCCCACATCTCCTACAGTGGAGAACCATTAACCTTTGACCCGTTGCAGGGTTCTAACACCCACCTCGGGAACCACAACTCCTGTTTTTTATGCTCATAACTAAAAAGAGGCAGGATGATGAGGTTCCTGCTCACTACGACCGCCTCAAAGTGTCAAACCGTTAAAAGCTGGGTTACCTGCGCAGGCCGGCGTCGTTCTGCACCTCCTCTGGGATGAGCTCCGACTCGCTCTGGGCGATCCTCAGCGCCAGCTCCCTGTCCCTCCTCTCCTGCTCCAGGACGGTCTGCCGAGAGGCGTCCTCCTCCCGCTCCGCCTGCAGCTGCAACTCCATCTCCATCTGAACCACGTGAAAAAGAGTTGGTTTTTAACTGCGTGCTGCACCACCTGGAGAGCCGCCGTTGACATATGTTCACGTGCTGGAAGTGTCGGAGAAGCACCGTCTACCATCTGCAGGTGTGAAATATATCAGCCAGATGCACCGGAGAGATCCGGCTGCTGCGTCCTCAGTTCACTTTACAAACGTCGTCTCTTTAATAAATCTGACAGCTCCGACTGTTCTACAAGCCAGCTGTTTACAAATGCAGATGTCCCCCGAAGTGCAGATGTTTGCAGCTGTACTCACACACCGCGAGTTTGAGTCCCAAAACAACAACAACAACACGCTGTTTTGTTTCAATGTGGGCCGTGATTGGCTGGTCACACACAGCTGATGTAGCTGATGTAGCTGATGTAGCCTACAGAGGTCTCACTTCTTTAAATTGTTTTTACTTTTCAAACTTCCGTCTTCACTCGAGGATGTTTATTAGACTTCACACATCTGGACACACTTGAGACTTCACATGTTTTCTTTTTCTTAATACTCTGCAGTAAAAACCTGTGATTTGCAACATGACATCATCACCTGTCATGTGACTGACAAGTTACTTACTGATACGTTACTTACTGATACGTTATGGAGAGCAACAAAATAAGTTTCAATCAATATGCAGATGATACACCGGTTTATATAACCATATATCCATATAACCACATATTCATATAACCATATCACCACATTTAAACAAAGACAAACCTGTAAACACTGTGGTATTTGTTGTAGGAAAGATTCAGCGCTCGTCTTCAAATCGGCAAAGTTAAAACACGACAAACTAAAGCAGAAGTTTGTCTGTACGGACACATGAAGAAGATATCACGGAGCCTTTTCTTACTACGACAGACTAACCTTCAATAACAGACTCCTCCTTGGTTTGAAGTAAACATTGTAGAAGTCAAACTAAAACTTATTTCAATGAGTGAAAGCCTTTTTCTTTTCTTTTGATCTTCCTAGCTTTATATCATGTGCATGTATATATTTTCTCCATTATGTCCATCTAGATGAGGTCATTCTTTGTTTGGACTTATGTCTCATTTGGAAGAACTTGTCAATTTGTTGATCTTAAGTAGACTCGACTATTGGAACGGTGTCTTCACAGGTCCATTAAATAGCTGCACCAAAACCACATCGGTCCAGTTCTAAGGTCTTTACTCCGACTTCCTGTCTGTCAGAGAACTGACTTCATGTTGTTTGCTTATAAAGCAGCGAATGCTTTCGTACATTATGAACCATCCAGACCTGTCAGGTCTGCTTCCTGTCCCCCAGAGTCAAAACTAAACCCGGAGAAACAGCGTTCAGTCTTTATGATTCATAAATGTGAAGCTGGTGGAAGTGTGTGAGGTTTGTATGGAAACGCAGCCTCGGGGGCTCCGGGACGCCGGCCAGCAGCTTTGATCCAAACGGCCGCCGCTCGCCACTAAAATCTGCCCCTGATCCGGCCGGGTCGGCGCCCCGCCCCGGGGATCCACTGGAACCGGGCCTCAGCCACGCCAGCAGATGGGCTGGATGGAGACACGCTGGACGATGAAGATAAAACCCACGTCGTTTATTTGTGATGGACATCAGAGATGAGAACCTAAAAGCATGTGCATCATGGAGATCAAAGTGATTCCTTTAGTTTCCAGAGAGGAGTGCTGCCTGACAGCAGACCGCTGCTCTAGTGTTAGAATACACAGGTGACCTCATGTTCTCTGGGCGGTTCATATTCACTCTCTACATTACTATGTCTGTTATATCGTACTTCATCTTCACTTCAAGCACACTGTCAGTGAGTGTTTGAGTTCACATCTCATTAAACTGTGAAATACGTCTCTGATGACACAAAGTTCGACTCGGTATTTACTTAATATCACATGATATGTATTTTAATTACTTTTTCCTCCAATTCATAATGATGCTGCTGCTTCCTGCTCTGTGATTCATGTCTCAGGTTCCTTTCTTTACCTTCATTTCCCCACATTTAATTATAATTATTATTATTCTGTGTTTCTCAGTCAAATCTAAAAACAGACATGATGCGTATATTTTATCATAATCTCTGATGTTCAACAATAAACCTTTATTTACAGATCAGATAATTAAATATGCTCCTTTGCAGAACCTGCCTGAGAATGTTTTCTTAAGTCGTGATAGTTTTCTCCAAACATAAACGTGTAAACTGGAAACAAAAGCTCCGAATACATAACTCGTCATACTTTTAATTTCTCTTCACACACCTGATATACCGTTACCTCGTAAGCACAGAGAGCGACACTCTGCACATTGTTAATCCAGCACAACAAGCTGCAGTGAATTTAACTTTTACCAACAATAGAACAGTAGAAGCTCAGTATTTCTGTGAAGAAGATCGTGCAGCTTTTGCAGAAGTTACAAAAAAGAAACCAAAGTATCTGGAGAGGTGAAATCACCTTGAACTCAAACAGCATCTCTGTGCTCTCAGGCTGTGACGTTTAAAAAATGAGGTAATGTGCAAAAGTGATGAATGTATACTTTTTTATTTTTCTTAATTATTATAATTTTTCTTGATATATTCTGTGTTTTTTTTGCATTCTGCCTAGTCTGTGTGCCTGTGTGTGATGTTGGTGTGTTTGGATCAAAACAAATTTAAATGCATAGAAAATAAAATACATGAGAGAAAAACACCAGAAGAAAATGAGGTAATTATATGGAGATAAATGCATCTCTTGCATTTCTCTCCATCTGCAAACAAAAGGAGGAATTGCACTCGTGCCGAACACGCTCTGGGTGCGTCTGCGCTCTGATATCGAGCAACACGTTGAGATGACAGCGGTTGCAAAGTGATGCACAACTGATGTTGCCATCAGCGACCGCGATGCATCCTTTATGAGTTCCCCCCTCAGTGCTCTACATCCTCCCAGAGAACCATCTGCTAAACAACCAGAACCAGCACCCACCTGCATCTTCCTCTCCTCCTCCTCCCTCCTCTTCCTCTCCTCCTCTTCCTGCTTCCTCTTCTGCTCCATCTCGGATTTCCTGATGGAGGGAAGAAAAACAGAAAGAGGGGAAGAAGATGAAAGAAGGAAAACAAAGACAGGAAATCATTCAGAGAAAGAGAGAAAGGAACAGACGAGACGAAGACAAAAGACATTCAGATGAATTAAGGAGCAGCGAAGGAGACGGAGAGACGAATGAAGATGGATTAGTGAAGTGAGAACACTTCTTCTTCTCCTCTGACTGCTACCAGTGTCAGACTCAGCGTTTCTCCATGAGCAGAAGATATTTTGGCATTTCCCCAAATAAATGTATAAAAAGTTAAACATGAAGTTTGACTTTTTTTAAAACTATAATTTCAGTGAATCTGAACCAACAGACACTTAATGACAAAGACTCAGTAACAGATGGAGGAGCAGTAGACAGCAGCTCCTGTGCTCTGAGAGGTAGAGTCAGTGTTCTATGGATGGAGTCTGGTGTGTTTGTAGAGATCACATGTTCTCCTGTCTGGTTCTATGAACTCATCTCCTGCAGTAGAACCCTGACTGTGGAGCAGAACCTCTTCTACATCTCCATCACCACTGTCCCTGTAAGCTGGTTTCTCGGCTCTTTGCCTTTTGATTTCTGTCGTGCGCTGACATGAAACCAGACGCTCTGACATCATTTCCTCTTCAGTCCCGACTGTTGTCCTCTCGGGTCAGACAGGAAGTGAAGGTTGTTCTTCTGCTGCGCACACGCGCACACGCACACACACACACACACACACACACACACACACTCTGCTCCAAATAGAAACATCAGCTAAAACGCCTAAAAATAAAAGAGGAATTTAAAGCACCAGGAGGGACATGCAGTCACAACCTTGTGCATAACGTTTGGACCGAAGAGGAATTAAACAAGGCGGTGTCGGGGACTTTTATCTTCTAAATGCTCCAACCACGACCTCCAGTCTGTGACCTCCAGCTGGATCCTGGGACTTCATAACTTGCCAGCGGAGGAGACTGAAGGGAAGGCAAAGTGGACCATAATGTGGAGTCCGTCATCTCTAATGTCTTACATTAGCGGGCAGTGGTTTGTGACGAACACAATGGTCCCCATCAGTCCTCCTCCAAGACTCCTCAGGAAGAGGACGGTCACATAACCGACGCGATCCGGGATTCAAACACCTCACCGGACCCTTACATGCTGTCATGAAGGAACTAGAACTAGAACACTGAGACCGAAGCGACAGATCTCCTTCATTCTGACATGCTGTTATACTTATTCCTGCAGAGCTGCACAGAGAGGATCTGGAAGTGCCTTAAAGGGACAGTACTGATGTTCAGTAGTGTGTGTGTATGAGGTTCTCCTCCACAGTCAGGGTTCTACTGCAGGAGATGAGTTCATAGAACAGACAGGAGAACCAGCACGGGAGCAAAGTAATGTTCTGCTGTGGACGTATTTTAAAGAGTCTCTCAGTTTAAGTGAGCGCTGTATTTAGAATGTCTTCTCCTCTTTACCTTGCTGTCAGACACTGAAGCTGTTCTCTGTGATCTCTACAAACACACCAGACTCCATTCATAGAACTCTACCTCTCAGAGCACAGGAGCTGCTGTCTACTGCTCCTCCATCTGAATATTGAATCAATTAAAACAAGTCTTTGTCACATGAGATGACATGTTAAAGGTGAGCGGGTTGAACCCTTCATGTGGTGACTGTGAGGCTGAGACGTTTGACTTCTTATCTCTTCTGATGATAACTGAAGCTGTAAAGAAGCAACAAACCCGGCTCGTGTATAAAAGTAAATCCTTGTGGTGTCATTATGTAAATCCCTAAGATGAGTGGACACGGAGTGCTTCTGTCCACTGCAGCAGTTTTTGCAGGGTCGAAAAAAAACGCAGCCAAGTGGCTCTTCATTTAGTTTTTTTGCTGCGTACGTGACGGCAAACCCCCAAAACATTCAACACTCACAGCTTCCGGTCGTCGTCGTCCTGCTTGCGGCGCTGCTCGTCCTCCTCCCTCCTCTTCTTCTCCCGCTCCATCTCCTCCTCGATGCGTCGCAGCCTCTCGCGCTCCTCCTCCTCCTTCTTCTTGTTCTGCATGGCGATGAGCAGCTGCTCCGACCGGGTCACCAGGGCCTGGTACTCGTGGTCGATGTCGATCCGGGTCATGACGGTGCGCTGACGGACACAGAAGCAGAACCGAGTTATAATGACGCATTTAGGCCTTTAGCTGGAACAGGTTTATATTTCAAATGTTACGTTTCCCACCCAATACAAACTCAAACGTCCTCCATGTGACCTGTCAATCACTGTGTAGCCCCGCCCTAAAGCATCCCCTGCT
>NW_022280064.1:4861311-4865165 GCF_004355925.1 Anarrhichthys ocellatus | reverse complement strand
ATATATATATATATCTAGAGATAGAGATAGAGATAGAGATATATATATATATCTAGAGATAGATAGAGATAGAGATAGAGATATATATATATATATATATATAAAATTCCTGGGGATCAAATCTGTTCTCGTTCCGTCTCACAGCACCAGCTGTCTGTCAAACTGCTCCGGCGTGCAGTTTAATTTCATGCTGCCCATCATTCAGCGAGAGGAGGCGGAACTCTTGTCAGAACGGGTTGAAATCCTATTTTTCTTTTGAGGAAACAAAACCCCTCACATGTCTGCGTCCGTCACAGCAGGCAGCACAACAAAGGCCGAGGAGGAATTCAGGCTTTATGGAGAAATTCATAGATGAATAATAATAATAATGGCCGCCGTCTGTCAAACCGTCCGTCTCCCCCACCTTGATCTGGACCATCAGGGAGTCGATGGCGGTCTCCAGACCCTGGATCTGCTTGCTCATCTCCTGCTTGCCCTCCTTCAGCCCGGCCACCACCTCGTTGAAGCGACCCATCCTCTTCTTCAGGTTACGCACCTTCACCAACCCGTCGATCCTGAAACACACACACACACACACACACACACACACACACACACACACACACAGTTAGTAACAACAACATCCTTATTGCCATCCTGTGCCCCAAACAAGCGTGTGATTTCAGGGAGAATCTCCAGAGACCTTTAAGGTGAGAGTAACATGAACCTGAAGGCATCATTACTTGTTGGTATTTGGGGCTTTTTACTTTAAAACACAGAAGAATGATTGACAGAAGAAGATGAGTTGTTGTTTCTCTCAGACTCTGATCCAGAAATCTCCACTTCAGCAGCTCTTATATACACCAAACTTTACTCTTTCATTCCTCTCTGTGTGCTGAAGGTTAACACAGAGGGGTTTGTTCACACATCATTTATACCTTTATTATTAAAAGCATGGAGGAAATGTCTGTTGACAGTATTTGCTGATGGAGTGAAACAAAGGGATATGAAACAAGAATATTGAACCTGGTTTTATCCAATATTTAGATTTATGTTCTGGAGAAGAACACACATTATTTTAGGAATAAAAACAGGAAGTTCAGGACCTGGCACAGAACTTGGACTTCACATGCAAAAACATTTAATTTGCAAAAACAATAACTTTGCTTCACATCTGCTCTAGCTGAGTGTAGTTTCACGTTGTTTGACTAAATCTGAATCTCCGCCCCCCTCATTAACAGCCCCCCCCCCTGTAATCAGCAGCGCACACAATCACACATCCTGTTAGCAGAAACCTGCAGGTTGCCAGATCAGACTAAAAACCCCTGCAGAGGAGGAAGAGAAATCACTTCTTCACCTGAATACTTCATCTTTCCTCCCACCTGCCCCCCCCCCGGGTCTCTGCTGTTTATCGCCAAATATCGGAGGTAATAAGCAGAGCTGCATGTGTCACCAGGTGTGTGTGTGTGTGTGTGTGCCAGGCAGACACTGCTGAGCTGTGAAAGTGGCAGATAATGAAGAATAAGAGGAGGATGAGGGAGTGAGGCAGGGAGAGAGAGCAAGAAGGAGATGCATGTAATGAGGAAGGGAAGGAAGGTGAGGAGGAAGGGAAATGATGGAAGGTGGGACAGAAGGGAAATGAGAGGTTGAAGGATTAGTACGAAAAGGGGGAAGGACTGAGGATGGACAGGAGGAAAGAAGGGAGAGAAGGAGAGAGAGGATTTGTAGAAGATAGAGAGAGGTAGAGAGAGGATGGAGTGGCTGGAAATATGGAGGACAGGAGAGGACAAGAAAGGGAAGGAGGAGAGGAAGAGGGATGGGAGGACGACGGAAAAAATATGGAGGATGAGGAAAGGATGGAAAGTAAAAGATGAGGTAGCACGGAGGGAGGGAGGAGAGCAGGTATGTAGGAAGGAAGGAAATAAAATTCAATTCATTTTGTACAGACCAAAATCATAAATTGGCCTCAGAGGGCTTTACAATCTGTAAACATGAGGAAGGGAGGAGAAATAGAGAAAGGCCTAGTGGGGGGGGGGGAAGTAGAAGAAGAAGAAGAATCAGAAGAAGATGAAGAAGAAGGATAAAGAATGTTCACTCACCGAGGTTTGTGCTTCTTCCTGCAGAGCCACATCCGAACCGTCTTCTGCATCTTGATACAGGCGCTGGTTCGATACACAATCTTGTTCTTCACTGCAACAAGAAAGAAAGAAAGTCAACTTCCTGCAGACTTAACCTCTGAAAGAGGAGGGGAGGCATATCTTCAGACCGTCTCTCCTAGAAGACCTTCATGTAAAAGTGTCTCCAGATTCAGAGGGGGACATTTTTCAGCCGATTAATTTGCACGTAAATCAACTTTTGTAACTGTTGATGAATAAGTATTTTTTACACATAACGTAAATATTAAGCAGCGAAAAAGCTGCTTACTATTTTTTTTCTGAGCTTTCCGCACCGCATCATAAAGGCATCAACCAATCACGTCGTGCGGAACGAGTCAACATTACATTAATGAAACAACAGAGGCTTTGTAGTCTGAACCAAGACAGAAAACTTTATTAGTCCTTTCAACCTTGACGAAGACAGAGCAGAGCAGATCCTCGTCTTTACCTTTCAGAATAAAAGCCTGAAACGTACAGTATTCACGAGTGTTTCGCATGATGGTGTCGTTTATTTCTCAAGCCCAATTCTCCTAATGCCGTGATTCCTCCACCTGGCTTCAGTATCGGAAGCTTTTTACAACATGATCTGCTGTGATTCTACACCCTTAACCTCTGGTATTTTTGTGAACTTTCATCTGGAGGTGGGACTTTAAGTTCCTCTGTACAGGAGCCTGTCAGTTCCAGATGTATTCGGGTTTCCTGGTATTCTCTGTTTCTGCTCACTCACTGCCAAGTGATGATCAACTGATCAATCAATCTTTGGCCCGCGGTGTTCTGGCACCACTCACGTATTGACTAAGTAGGAACACGCTGTTCATTATGGACAGAAAGTTCAATACCAGAGGACCACTTGGAGGTCCCTCCCTTGTTTTTCTGGGACTAAACCCAGTGACTCCAAGAAAGTTGTGAACTGTGAGCTGCTGTTTGATGCAGAGGAGTAGAAAAGAGTTTGGAGCCTCCTTTAGACCACTCATGGTTACACGGACGAGACTAGAGGTGTAACGGACCGTGCTGATCCCCCTCGGGGTTTGGCCCGCATGTAAACCTCAGATTAATTCTGCAGTTTATCGTTAACCATCAGAGTATAAATAAAGTTTTACTGACTCAGTAGAACATGTGTTTCTAGTCTCTGATCTCTGATAATGTTACAATGTAAACAACCAATCAGTGTTCAAACCAACAGGAGGAGAGCTGGTAGCGTTAGTTGGATGTTTTTGGGTGTTATTTTTCTGTTGAGCCAATGAAGCAAGTTAGAACTGAACTGAAGTGATAAAATGATAGAGATAAAAAGAAGAAGAGGGAGATCTGGAGGGATGAAGGGTGAAAGATAAATAGAGACAGAGATCGATTACATCGCTACCATGCTGCCAAATTCATTTCATCTTGTTAATGCCTCAGAATAATTAACGTCTACGCCATCGATAACGGAACCAAACTAATGACTTTGCATTTTAATGAACACAGGATGGCAATACTTTAAAAATCCTAATGAGTATCTACTAACTGCTGCTGTGACATTAGAAGCATTTACTTAATTTTTAATAGGATATGATGATATCCTTTGAAACACTCGATCCTGTTTCTGGATTTGATCGATAAAGAGAGTGAGAGGCAGAGATAGAGTGAGGAAAAAAAGAGAAAGATTGGTGTAGATATGGAGAGAATAAAAGAGAAAGATTGGTGTAGATATGGAGAGAATAAAAGACAAAGATTGGTGTA
>NW_022280064.1:4833906-4861301 GCF_004355925.1 Anarrhichthys ocellatus | reverse complement strand
GAGAATAAAAGAGAGATTGGTGTAGATATGGAGAGAATAAAAGAGAAAGATTGGTGTAGATATGGAGAGAATAAAAGGCAAAGATTGGTGTAGATATGAAGAGAATAAAAGAGAAAGATTGGTGTTGATATGGAGAGAATAAATGAAAAAGAGACGAGACAGAAAGAGAGAAACTACTAGAAAAGTAATGGAGCATTGAGAGTAATGGCGGCAGACACAAACAGAGAGCAGCGTTATGACAGCAGTGAGTGACGTGAACTCTCCTCAGACTGCAGTGATGAAGAGCTAAACCTCCACATTATTAACAGCAGCCATCGGTTTGTTTTCACTGCTGCTCTCTGCTCCGTCCACAGGGCCCCCCCGAGGGGGTTCTGTGAGCCGTCTGTGCACAATGATCCCTCTCGTGTTTTGCATGATGGGATTTCCAACATGTCTGGAAGGATAATTGTGCTGAAAGTGACGGCAGGGAGCTAGCTCGCTAACTAGCCGGCCGTCCTCTCCGGATCCTTCCGTCTGTAGTCTACCAGCAGCGTAGTGGTCGGCTAATTTGGTCCCGTTGGTTAATATTTAAGCTACGACAAGCTACTTTTATTTTGTGTTGATTTTGGCGGTCCCTGTGGACAAAAGAGGTAGTGTTTACCAGCGATGCAGTTCCTTGACCAAAAACAACAACAAAACAAAGCAAATGTATGACTTTATATTTCAGAGAATATTCAGATTTTGAGTTCTTTCTCTGAATATTATTTTCTTGTCGACGGCTCTACAAGATGCTTAAACAAATAAGAAATGAAAGCTCCTAATCGTACCGATGCATGAATCCTCTGCAGTCCTGCTCAGTGGTTTGCACCTCGTTTACTGGTGTAGCTCCTAGAGGATCAGGACTAAACTGAGACTGGTTCAGGACCAGGTAAAAGTTCCTCATTGAGAGAAACTCAACGCATTTTCTTCAGCTTTTATAACCACCGTTAACCAACGTGTTCAGAGAACTTTAGCACCTCCACTTATGCCCCGCCCACACAACCATGTGACCATGTGAGCTAACAGATCAAAGGGGTCTGGACCCTGACGGCGTTCCCTCTGAACAGACGCTGCTTACGTTTGATGACGGACAGAGCGCACCACTGGACCTTCTTCCAGCGGCTGTGGAGGAGCCACTTGTTGACCTTCTTCACCAGCTCCGCCAGGTGGTCCGGGTCCGACTTCATGATCTGGTCAAACTCTTTAAACTGGAAACAGAGGGGGGGGGGGGGGGGTTACGCGGTCAGAAACACAGTGATGTTCAGCCAACAGCAGGTGGATGAAGTCTTTCTACTTACCACCGGAGAAGTAACTCGTGGAAGCATTTTAGATTCGACGCCATAGATGGAAAGAGTGTTTGCTGACTATGTAGAAAGAAACTGCTGACTTTGTAAAAAACAAACCGCTGCCTTACTCGCTCTACTGATGTCCTTACAGTCACTGCAGCTAATTACAAACGTATACTGGAGGCTATAACCGAGCATTACTTCCTGAATTAGAGGCGAATCTCAAAAACACAAAGATTTGTTTTCTCCAAAATTTGTGACTTTAATCTCAGATCAGTTCTGCGATTTTTCTTGCAAACGTATAACTTTATCATCTTAGAGAACAGCTGTTTTACCTCTAGTCAATTCTGAGCTCTTTCTCTGAATATTAATATTTATTTTCCTGCACGCTGTGTATCGAGGATCTCTGCAGCAAACACCCCCCCTCCACTAGAGACCACACGTCTAACCTAAATGTGATGAATTATTCATCTGCTGGGGAAGTAAATACAAAACAACACATCTGCTGGCTCTTGTTCTTTCAAAAAACCCTCACCTCAGCAGCCAAACATGACTAATGTGCTTTCCCACTGAATCTATTGGCTTTCTTTGGGGGGGGGGGGGGGGTCCTCACCTTGCCGGGCCGGAAAAACACTCTGGTCAGACCGAACTTGTAGTCGTTCTCATTCAGTCCCAGAGCTTTGAATAAAGCCTACAACAGAAACACGGAGGAGCATCAATAAACATGGAAATGTGCTGAGGTGATGATGATGAAAGCTCGCTGGGGCTCCGAGGACCCACCTTGCAGAAGAGCCGCGGGTCGAGGCGGGTGAGTTTCGGAGGCATGTACTGCTGGTACATGTTGTAGAGTTCGTGGAAGGGAGCCCTGGAGGGGAAGCCGCCCTGCATCAGGTCCAACACCGACACCATACCTACAGAGGCAGGGAGGAGTCACAGAGAATGAATCCAAACGGTATTTGTTACACACAGTTGGGTATTGAAGCTCCAAGAAGAATCAAAAACTCTGTTTATTTATTCTGTGATCAAATAGTTCCTGATTTAAATAAAGTTTTTGCCCATTTCAGGCTGGTTATTGATCGGTTGCTTGTTTTAGAATTGATTTTAAGATATTATTGATTGGGTACGAAGCCCTGAGAGGCCTCTCCCTCAGTTATGCATCAGATCTCTTGTTTCTGTGGTTCCTTGTTGTATGAAGGTCTAGATTTGAGAGATGGAGGTGACGGGAGCCTTTGCAGTCAAGCATCCAATACTGTGTAGTGACCGACCTGAGGAGATCTTTAAATCACGTTTTTTATCATCGCATATCAGTGACTGTATTTGTGTTTGACGAGGTTTTAGTTCATTTTACTGTTTTCACAAGTTTCTTGGCTTTAAGTTTACTTCAATCTCTTTGTGTTTTAATGTATTTTATTATTTATAGACAGAGAATCATTAGTTTTGGTTGTAATTAAATAATCTGGTACCAATAAACATTATTGTTAGTGATGTTTAGCACAACAAATCCAACAATGAACCTTTACCTTTGAAATAATGTGATGAAAACAGCAGACCACGTCTAACCAGTGAAGCCAATTAGCATCATTCGTCAGCGTCGTTTACTCCACTTGTGATTTGAACTTTGTGACCCGGCTCCCTCTCGTCAGCGCCGTCTGTCTGTGTTTACGTTGTGAGGACTTTGCAGACTGTTCCCGTTGACACATTGCCTTAGCTTGTTCCTGGAGACCCCCTGTACCCTCTTTCCTCTCACTCTGCTGTGAAAGCTGACATCAAAGGGCTCATTTCCCAGAACTCTTTCACAGCAGACAGACGCTGCTAATTGCCGTTCAGCGTAAATGAAACACTCTTGCGGCAGTTTGAAAATGCCATCGAGTCACCTCAGAAGTCATTTTCTAGTGTTGAGTGTTTTTGTGTCAATCCCCTGCACAACATTGAGTACATCCAGTTTCACAGCGTCACGTCACCATTGAAGAGCTCGAGGACATTCCCTGGTTCCTAAACACATCGACTGATTCTGAAAAACCCAACGCTGCAGCTCGACGCGTCATGAGACTGTAGCATATCAACATAATAACAGTTAGCCTTTCTGCAAACTGTATAACACCAATGTTAGCATGATGCCAAGGCTGCTGAAAGCCACTGTTGGCATTAACACAAGTGCACAACACCAGTGTTAGCTTTTGCATTTTATGTGCCGATGTTGGCGTCTACTAGGATTCATCATTTCAAAACTTCAGCTTCAGTAAAAACACATTCCAACACTATGCAACAAGAAAAATGTGCATGAAAGCTCTGGGATGCAACCTGCTTTAGTGTATTAGTAAGTGGAAAATGTGATATTTGACAATTTTTCATTGTATGAATTTGTTAAAACAAGTTAAGCTGAGTTGGATTGTATGATCTGTTAGCGTTGAGTTTGTATCTTCATTGTTTTCACACAAAGCTGGTAGCAGACATCATTTGCTTAAATTAGATGTGAAATCCTACAGAAGATGAATCTGGTCTCATGAGTTTTGATGCCAATTGTGTGGAGAGGAAACTTGGAAAGCACATTACAACTCCCTCTGTCTCACAGCTGTGATAATACAACTCTCCTCTTGTGTATTCAGATAAAGCTGAACGCTAACTGCTGCCCCCGAGGTGCACATCTCTCATATGAGACCTCCAGTTATAATTGCCGTACAATCGTTTCCCGAAGGAAACGCTAATCTTTGTGTGGCCCTGAGTCGAGACGTCTTAACTGTTACATCGAGGCAATGTTCCTCCTGGAGTCCTTCCAATGGGGAAACACTGAACACAGACACCCGACTCTCTAACCCGAAGCCTCTTATTCCAGTCTGGTGGTTCCAGCAACCGGAGCTCTTGACCGTATAATCCTGGGGTTAGTCTCCCTCCACTGGTTCCCCGTAAAATCCCCCACTGGTTGTTCAGTCAGTCGCCAGAATAAATGTCGCCATTGTACGTTTCTGTAAAACCGCTGGATACGTTGAATCTCGACGTTTCTCAATCAAAATACATGTTTCACGAATGCGTTTCCTATCAGCCTCGTATGACGCGAGCAGAAACGCGTTGTGGATGTGAAACGAGCGGCTAGCTTCAGTTTGCTGGAGTACAAGATCGTGCAAGACTTGTGGGATCACATGTCACACAAAAAATACATCTCGTCAGGCTTCAAGTAAAGCGTTTGTAAACCAGAGCACGGACCAATCAGCATCCTGCGAGGAGCCGCTGGCAACGACTCTGAAAGAGGCTAGCGTAGACGAGACAACAGCGAGACTGCAGAGTATTTCTTCATTGAAAGAAGAGCAAAGCACGACTGCGAAGACAACGGCTCGATTGACAGATGTTCATCCAATCACCTGCCAAGTGTTCTTTGAACGTGCCTGAACCGTTTCCCATGATCGTGGTTCGTGTTCAAATAGTAACGTAAGAAGGACCAACGCAGCTACCGGATACAAACAAGCGCCTCTTAGCGGACTTCCTTCCGCGATGAAACAAACGGAATGTCAGCGTTTACTTTTTGGTTTCTCGCGGGACATGAACAGCGGTCACCTGGGTGAAAGTCCTGCGTTTGTTTGACCCACCTGCCCTCAGTGGACTTGTTTTAATAGAGTGTAACTTTTAATAACTGTCTTTGTAACTTGTACATTCACAGTATCCGCTGTTTGCGTAAAACGCCAATGTTGTTGTTATCAAGTCATGATATTAAGTCCTACTTCTAGTTTCTAATCTACAAGGTGTTACTCAGCCTCAATATGTCACTAATTTAATTAAACCCTTTATCTGGTGCTTCCTGCTCAAAAGAACAAGCTCAAGGCTGCTCTGGTCACAGAATCCAGCCGTCGCCGGAAGCAATTAAATCTGGTTTCAGGGCTGCAAACCACAATGGAAAACTCATTTTTGAGTTTATTTCTTTGTATTTGTTGAATGAACCAGATTAACGACAGAATTTGTCAGGATAAGCGTCAGACATACTGTAGAATCCTGGATCTTATTATTGCTTGTACAGTGATTAAAAAACACAATACTCACACGAGCCGTTAGTCAGGGAACAAAAACAACAAATCAACACCGGAGTTGAGACAGAAGGTGAACAGTTTAAAGTCTTTTAAAGTAAATGAAAGTTATTCCCACTAAAGGTTCTGAGGTGAATCTCTTTACAGAAACACTGCTGTCCAACAACGATGTTCAAAAACACAAATATGTATTATTTTGTGTCTTTAAATGGTGAATGGACTTGTATTTGTAAAATAAATTGTATTAATCCACGAAGGCTATTCGATTGTGGGCAAATAAAGAGAGGAAACAGACATTTACACAGACAGACAAGCAAAGGAAGTGTTTCAGACTAGATTGGGCTGATTTAAAACAAACAAACATGAAGTAAAAAAAGTCTTTATAAAAAAAGAAATAGTCCACATGGAAGGTAAGCACAACAGTTCACACTGATGGTGAAAGGATCTAAACTAACGCACAGTCACACACACTTGGGGTTCAGTATCTCGACAAAAGACGAGCCGCTCTACCTCCGAGCCACAGCCGCCACGCAACAACGTCCTTTGTAGGATTAGTGAACTTCAGTGATGTTATTTTGGGATTCTTGCCCATTGTGAAGCCTCAGTGTCACGTTGGCACACTGAGGCCTCCCCAGTCTCATCCAAACGATCAACGCCTCCATTCCCAGTCCAATAAAAGTGATAAAGAACTTGGCGGGGAGCAGAATCTGAACAGGGCATCGTTGAGTTTGTGTGCTTGAGAGCAGAGTCAGAATCTCTGAGGATATTAAACCCGAGCTCATCATTTCTCTTCTTCCAAATCTGGTGGGGGGGGGGGTCACAGGCTTTTTGATTTGGGGGATAAGTTTAAGAAAGTGGTATCAAAGTCACAAAGCAGCTTCACAAGACAGGAACCTAGATCTAGAGCACAAGACACAGGAAATAACAGCCGCCAAAGACAAACACGTGATCTGGTTAAAGCTGTTAAATGTGATCGGAGTTATTTTTGTTAATTTTCTGACTAAATTAAACTTTGGATGTTTTTTTCGGTTTAAGTGGCAACAGACAACTTTTAGCCCCTTAACGTTTCCAAGTGGTTTTATTGTTGCTGTCACCACATTGCTTTCCGTTTCCTCACAGCAACAAGCGGCAAATTTTGCGATTTATTCAGACCAAGAAATATATTCAGATTTATTATATTCAACGCTTCTCAGAGTTACGAGTCCCTCTCATCTTGGAAGAATCTCTTCGCTGCAACAACACAACCCCCAAGCTTTATGCTGTAACGAATGCACGATGATGTCACCAATATGCAAATGAGCGCATGACGTTTGGAGCTAATGCTAGTGTCCTTCATGAGTAAAGCGCTGTGGACACAGACAGGACACACTACATCTTGAGTTCCACCGTTTCCTCTGCTGGAGAAAGTAAGTGAAGAACTTCCATTGATGCTCTTTGGTAACTGGTGATAGCTACCGACAGCTAACGGGGGAAACAGAAGCTCTACCCTCTTCCTGTTTTGGTTGACGCACTTTGTTTGTGACGTAAATGAAACCTTCATCTTTACCATGACATCGCCTCCTTTGGCAGACGGATCTGCACAGAGAAAGTGAGGCGTATCGGTCTTCATTCTGTAGGCAATACACTGTGCCGTCAGTTTACTTCACAATGACAGGTTGAAGAAACACACTCGTCTACGGCCCCTTCAAAAGTTCTCAAGAGGCTTTCTTGAAATCCACGAGGTGAACTTCAGTCACAGGTGCGTTCCAGACACAAGAGGTCTTTGCTGGCTGTAAATGTTTTGGCTGGCGAGTCACTGCTCAGGTGCTCGTCCTTGGTTCTTTATCTTTTAGAGGGTTTGTGTTTATTCACCGTTTTATTTCTCCTCCGGTGAAGACACTGTTCTGTAGACTTGTGTTTGTGTGGGTGGAAGGGGCAATGAGACAAAGACAGGATGTACTGATGGCAGAGAGATGATACAGAAGACGACAAACCTACGGACCAACGGAATGTGTTGAGACGCTTTACTGTGTAATGTTCTACACAGAAACAAGATCTCTATGTACCATTTAAGTTTATGATAGTTCAGAATTTTACAATTTGTTTATAATTTATTTTAGTTTTTCCTTTGAATTTAATTGGTTTTCAGTTTGTTTGCTACTTTTAGTCTAGCTTTGATTTAAATGTATTTCTTGTCAGTTTGTTTTAGGTTTAATGTCTCAGAGGTGAGTAGCTGCGTGTACGTACTAGATACGCGTTTAGGGATCTTTAACCTACTTCAGTGTTTGATGTGAAGCACAGATCCGTCGGCTGGAAGGTAAAGTGTTCGATTTATGTGGTTTAATGTTATGAGAGTCGACAGAAATTCATATCTTCTTTTTTTCTGAAGTGAAATATTATAACTAAAAAACTAAAAGTGAAATCAATTTAACCAGTTAATATCTTCAGTTTAGTTTTAAGTTCTTATTTAGTTTCCAATATTTTTCACTGCTTATTTACTGTTTTAGTTTCAGTGACTAAAATAACCCTGGTACCGATAGAGAGCTGGAGCGAGAGACAAGTAAGAAAACCTCCTTCACACATTCATATTCATCACACAGCTGGAGACACTAAAGGCTTCATTCTAACGTTAACACCGACAGTAGAACTCAATAAACATCTGGACACACGCTGTGGAATCAGCGGAGAGCTCCTTTAACTTCCTATTAGATCCTCACATATGTTAGAATATAGATCGTAAAGGAACATGTTCCACTTTTGTTTTTTAAAAGCTGTCATTTAAAATGTAATATTGAGACTTGACATCCAAGTATTTCTCAGGAAGTCTTGCCCAAATCTGGTTCTGTTTCCAGCTGCCACCCCTGGATTCATAGCATCACATAATAAAGAATATATGTACTGATTTAAAAGTACCACTGAAACTGAAATAAGATGTAAAAAGGAGGATATTCCTCTGTACACACTAATAATATCCATATCGTCACCTGGATGTAAAACTAGAGCAGAGGACATGTTAAGAATAACATAATGAAACTAGAATAAACTGAATTTTATGGGTATTCATCATGTGGATTCAGGAAGAACGAGCTCTGTTCCAGAGTAACGACCTGTTTCAAATCACAGGAACACCTTCAACCCTGTCCTGATTAACAATGAACATTCCTGACATCAGGTCAAACACCAGGATGAGGGTCTCACTGACCGGAGCACTGCAGCTGGGAGAGAATCTGAGCTCCTTCAAACTGGTGGCTGATCATCTTCAGGTTCGGCTTGATGCAGCGGATGAAGCTGGAGCCCTGCAGGAGGAGAACGAGGGAAACACGGAGAGACGGAAATCAGATATCCATCACGCTGTGACTCGGGACACGGTGCCGTACGATGGTGCACGGAGCACCGTGTCACAGTAATAAGCTCAACTGTACTGCAGATGTAACGCGGAATCATCGGGAGGAAACACTGACCGTGCTGCGCAGCTTCTCCAGGAGAATATTCAGCTGAGTCTGCAGAAAGACAAGAGAAAGAACAAAACACATTTAGTTTTTTGTGTGATTAATGCAGAGACAAAGAAACGCATGTTGTGGACAAGTTGAACTCTGGTTCATGTAGTTGTTCCACGTAATGACAAAGACACAACTGTGTATCCAACACCAACAGATTAACATTAGTTATAATGCTATATGTGCTTCTATATACCTTCAAATAATATATGTTGACGTCCAACATTTCAAATAACGTGCACAGCAAGTAAAAGAAATACAGCTCTGAAGTTTATCCTGAAGATCTGTATTCCTCATTTCCAGTTAAAGCTCTTAAAGGTGCCTCCAGTAGTTATGGAGCATTTATATCTATATTTATATCTATAGGACACACCTGCATGCTCTTACAGGGAGCAAAAATACTGCTAGCAAGTAAGATAGCAGTCATGTTTTAATGAGCTTTAATTTCTCCATTAAACACAAGGTTCACACACACACACACACACACACACACACACACACACACACACAATATATATTGTGTGTTAGAGGGTCATATTTTTCTTTTGGCTAGAATGAATGCATTAGATGCTTGTCGTCCTTTTGACAACATGAGACAGAAGTGGTGCACTTTGGCTTCTTGTGGCCAGAATGAGAACTACAACAACAAACCCTTAAAAATAAATGATCCTGCAAAAACATTTATTTCTCAACCGGTTTCACACGTGAAAGAAATAAATAAGAACAATTATCCTGGCAAAATCTTTCTTACTCACTTCTTCTTAAGTGATAAAAACATGTTTTACTTTCCTTTCAGGGCTTCCGTAGTTCAGCCTTACTTTGAGCTTTTTTAACTGTGACAAATCTTTTGATTTCTTGGTTTTTATTATCACCATTTCTAACTTCTGCCTCTCCGGGCTTCCGTACTTATTTCACTATATTTAGCAGTAAATATCGTATAAATACCAAACAGTGTAGTTTCAGCATTTATGCAAAGAAAGAAACACTTCTCGAGATACAATCTGATTTCTCTCACTGTTCGCTCTCAGCTCATCAGATATGAAAGTAAAGCCTTCTGAGGCTCGTTAGTCACTCGTGATTTTGGGCTAAACAAATAGAATTGAATTGTTTCAACACATTCATGATTAAATGAAGGCGTGAATCTCTAGTCAGTCGAGCACTTTGACCGAACATATAACCGTCCTTTTCACTGTTATTGTACTTCAAGAATTAATCTGAGACAGTTTGAGATGCTGCTGAGGTTGACAAGAGAGGACCCAGAGAGAGATAAAGCCTTTCAGTTTGGTATGCATTAGCAGGAATCCTCTTACTCTGCAGGCTGTCGAGGGTCAAGACGGATTAACTCTTTACATTTGATGTGACTCACTTTGGAAAAAAAAACAGCAGTGCAGGATTTCTGATAAGCAGAACCTTTTTAGAAATGTGCATCATCAACATCTTAGTTCCAACGGCTGAACCGGAAAGTTTGTTGCGTTAGTTTTACTCAGCTTGGAGGCCCAGTCGGGTGGAGCTTCTGATAAGGGTTTTGTCTTTGTGTGGAAGAACACATGCACATTCTGAAACCCTCACATCATGAATAACTTTAAAGTGTGAATTAAAAACTCGACAAAGACTGTTACAAAAGAAATGCTTCAATCATCAAACTCTTTTATTATTGATGAGTCATTAATATTCCAACAATAGTAGGTCGGCCCTTTCCCTGGACGGTCCGCCGCGTTCTTCACCTCATAACTTCTCATTACATTTAGTGATGGCGATGCATTATTCAAGCGCATTCTAGCAAGGACATGAGGAGCATCAGTGTTATGAGAATGTGAATATATGTAAATGTAAATACATGTAAACTGACGAGGGTCAATGAAGGAACGACGCGGTGAAGCCGAACAAACGGTGAGAGATTGTAGACAAGACGCGCAACAGCTACTAGCAGCCATTAGCAACTACTAGCAGCAATTAGCAGCTACTAGGAGCCATTAGCAGCTACTATGAGCCATTAGCAGCTACTAGGAGCCATTAGCAGCTACTAGAAACCATTAGCAGCTACTAGGAGCCATTAGCAGCTACTAGGAGCCATTAGCAGCTACTAGGAGCCATTAGCAGCTACTAGGAGCCATTAGCAGCTACTAGAAACCATTAGCAGCTACTAGAAACCATTAGCAGCTACTAGGAGCTATTAGCAGCTACTAGGAGCCATTAGCAGCTACTAGGAACCATTAGCAGCAATTAGCAGCTACTAGGACACATTAGCAGCTACTAGCAGCAATTAGCAGCTAATAGGAACCATTAACAGCTACTAGGAGCCATTAACAGCAATTAGCAGCTACTAGGAGCCATTAACAGCTACTAGGAGCCATTAGCAGCAATTAGCAACTACTAGCAGCCATTAACAGCTACTATGAGCCATTAACAGCTACTAGGAGCCATTAGAAGCAATTAGCAACTACTAGCAGCCATTAACAGCTACTAGGAGCCATTAGCAGCTACTAGGAGCCATTAGCAGCTACTAGGAGCCATTAGCAGCTACAAGGAGCCATTAGCAGCTAATGGCTAGTAGCGCCATGACAATAAAACCATTTATTTTGCATGTTGTAAGAGCTATAATACAGTTTAAATGTATAGTAGTGTGAAATAACGTGTAATAGTGTCTACATATATAATATGACAGACTTGGTCTCTTCATTTATTTGTTTGTTATATTTATTATCACTTACATAATTTCATTTTATCTGCAGTGGCCTCAAATTTGTCCAAATACTTGAGTTAATAAAGAATCTCTTTTAAAGTTGTAATGCCTGTAAAGCTCTCTGAAACAGACGTGTGTATGAAATCTGCTATTTTAATTATTTACGTCCTCATTCGATGCATTTCCCAGTGATTAACGACAAACTTTCCTTAAGTATCCCACTGTTTGTTTTGTTTCCCATTCAGGCTAAAAGAGGGTCGACTTATGTCTGGATGAGCCATCGGATCAAGACTCTTGTTCTGGGGTATATTGAGTGCCGTTATTGGGACAGAATACTGTCTGGTTATAATGAAAACCTCCACGTCCTCCACAGCCCGAAGTCTCTCCCGTCACCTCGACTGACTCCAGATGTATCGCCGCTCATTTCCACCCTCCGCCTCTCTGTTGTTGAATCCTCCTCTCCACCTGTTGAACTTTAATCACAGCTCGGGTGGAGAGAGAGGGGACCGAGGGCAGGTTTTAGGAAAACACAGCTAATAAAAACTCAATCTCCTCGGAGCCGGTTCAAATCCACCCTGAGACGAGCTCCGGGCTTCAATCTTCTAAAATAAGTTTTCTAACTTTGTAAAACATTTAAAGGCAACATAGTGTGTGCTTGTTGTTTGGTATCAGTTTGGAAATTAACTTTTGCCATGATTATTATCGTCAGGAGAATAGCACTAAATATCCACTAAAATGCCCATAGTGTCACATTCATAATGTCATCAAAACTACATTTTACACTTCAGACACTCTCCAAGCTGTGTTGATGCTAATATTCTGCTCCTTCATGCTTCTTCCTGTCCACCTTTATCTGACTGCATATAGGTAGTGGACATAGATACCGTGACATCACCAATTGGTTTCTGGACTAAGGTTTTGAAACCTGGAGTTTGTCATTTTGGCCGTTGTCATCTTGGTTTTTAACGGTCACCATGTTGGTTTTTGGCCGCTGCCATTTCAGGTTTTTGGCCATCATCATTTTGGTTTTTGTCACTCACTTTTTTGTTTTTAGCAGTCACCATGTTGGGTTTTATCAGTGACCATCTAGCTTTTTTGGATGTCGCCATTTTGGTTTTTGGTCGTCTCCATCTTGGTTTTTTTGCAACCAGAAGTGACACGAGTGAGTGGAGCTCAAGTTCAACCGAACGCTGAGTAAAACATTTTTTGGAGGCTAAATTGTTACAAATAACTTTCGTGAACTGAAAACTGTGAAAGGGTTAAAGTTGGAGGACATCAATCACCATGTAAGCCCCGCCCACAAGCATACCCAGTTGTATGGTCTACTTTACTCTTAATGGGACCATCATTTACTATGAAAATATGAAATGTATGATGCATGAACATGTTTCCCGTGCGTCTCTACCGGCTGAGTCAAAATAAAATAACACAAAACAACCGTAAGAACATTGTTTAGGGTGAATCTGCCCGGATAAAACAAACACATAATGCAGTGTTTTCATGGAATTGAGAATCTGTCAGCTCTGGCTGCAGGATCTAACTCCTCAGTGATGGACAGCGTCTCAGCGACGTACTTCACATATAAATCACGTCTCCGTACACATGAAAGGATAAAATATGTGTACATCAAAGACGCCAATGTTCCTTTGGAAACCACAAAGCATTTCCCCCGACGCCCCTGAACACCACGCTGCTCTCTGACCTCTGGTAACAGAGCCGGACATCGTTCCCTCGGGTTATGTGCTTTGTTTTTGTTATTTTTAGGACACACGATCGAGCGGAGCCAAGCGCTGCGATTTGTTTTTCCGTTGCCTTTGGTTAGGTGACACATTGGAGCACATATCAAGGTGAGATGCTGAGCCGGAGGAGTCGCAGTTAAGGAAAGTAAAAAAAACACAAAGAAGCTGCTCTGTGTTCTCTGAATGTACTGTGAAACTCAGTGGAACTTCACACAGAGAGACAATTGCACTTCCTGTTCTGACGGAGAGACTCTGTGTTCCACTCAGACGGCGTTACAGCCGACCGATTTCTGGATTCTTGAGGCTAATGCCGATATCAGTGTTTGAGAGATTAACAACATCAGAACGGTCTCTTTAATATGTACTCGTGGGATCTCTGTAAAGATGAACCTGAGCTGGCTTCATCCTGACCACAAGAGCCACAGTCTGTCAGATCTCTTGTTAAAGGTGCTGCGTGATGCGTTTCTGCGCCTCCATCACTCATTGATCCCTGATACGTTGGCATCATCACTACAGCTCTGGCAGCAGGAGGTACAGTAGGGCTGTTGTTGCAGAATGCAGATTTTATGCCCCGTAGTTTATTTCTGGTCCCTTGTGTTTTGTGTTTCTTGCATATTTGCAGAGTTAAAAATAGAAGGGACGACACGTTGTTTTTTTAAATCTACTATTAAGGGATTCGTGGTGTTGAACCCATCCGACATCAGAAAGGTTCACTTTCTGCTATAAAATAAGCATTTCAGGTCAACAAATTCAGTTCATTTCAGCCAGAAACTCACCCTGAACTTGTTGCCGACGCTGATGAAGCCGAGTTTTCCCGCTTTCTGCTTCACGTCTTTGCTGTTGTTGGAGTTCTCGAAGAGTTCGCGGACGAAGCGGTCCTTGGACTCGCTGACCAGACACTCCAGAGACATGTGCAGGGCGTCGTTGTTCTTCTCCACAAACTTGGTCTAAAAACAAAAGCAACAAGTTCTCAGACTTCATTCATTATCTATGATTCATCCGGCTGCCTCTGCTCACTGAACAGGCCAATCGACAAATATCAGAATATATTAGACACACAGAACATGCAGCCTCACTCATATGAGACGATGTAAAATGCATGATGTCATCTGAACGGTCTCTTGCTTTGGTCCGAAGTGTCCAGTGAGATTAAACAAAAACTAAATCAATCATTTTTGTGTGACATTCATTTTCAAAGACGGCTTCCAGGAGAAAGCCGAGCGGAGGAGAGTGTTCTGTGAAAACGCACCGTCTCGTAGCACACGGCTCCTGCAAAGTGTCTGATAATAAATCCTTCATCATCCCTCACGTTCCTGTGGACGGCCAGCTTAGACTTCCTGGGTACCTGAGGGACGGACGGACACACACACGCACACACACGCACACACGCACACACACGCACACGCGCACACACACGCACACACACACACGCACACACACGCACACACACACACAGGAAAACACTTAGACTCAGCAGACTTCCTGCATATGTTCCATTTACAATGACGTGCTAATTCCCGCTCCTGTCAATCACTCAGTTCTGGAGATGAAGATTAAGAGTCAGTGTTCAGCCTCATGACGTCATACATTTGATTGAATCGGACCTGAACCACCTTTTGGAACATTTGTTTATGGATTAAAAATGAAACGACATGGAATATGTATTGTTTTTATGTTAAACGTAAAGGGATAATAGTCGGAGAACGAACTAGAACAAGAGAGTTATTTACAGGTAAATGTGACAATTTATGGACAACCGGCCATCTTACCTTCCTTTAAAGATAAAGACAAATCATAAAAAACAACAACAACACAGACTTCAATTTCTTATTCAAAGCCCCGGTTCAAAGGAGCCACTTCCTGTTTCAGAGCGGACTCACGGTGAGGCGGAAGTGGTTCTTGTGTTTGTTGTGAACGGTGTCGGTGAAGTGCTGGTCGCTGGGTTGAGGTAGCCTGTTCTCTTCGTCCAGGATGTCCAGGATGCCGACCATCTTCGCCTCCACCAGGTCTGTGAGAGGAGCACGAGGACACGACGGTTAGTCGTTAACGGAACCACCTGAGGGCTAACCGGGCAGCACGACCAATTAAACCAAGGAAACCATTAAAAATCCAATTAAAGTTAAATGGAATAGGAGGTGTGGAAATGTTAAGAGTTTCTCGTTGACCTGGTCTGACTCAGAAGGTGATGGGAAGCAAACCGTTATTATTTTAATTGCATTACCATTATTGTTATTATCATTATAATATCCGTACAGTACTGAACACCTGGAGGTGCAAACGTGGTTTATTTCATCACGATGATAGAAAAGTCATTTCAACGTCTAGCTTCTGGATAAAAAACCTCCACGACCGTGTTCCTCAATCTTTAGGGAAACTAGGTTTAAGAGCCAACAATGTGGAGCGAGTTCATTTATGCAAACCAGTGGTAAACTGCAGTTCAAACTAAGGACACAATGAGCAGGTACTGTTGTGTCTCTGTACAGATTTGACTATTTTTAACTGAACGATAAAATGTGGCATTATTGTCACAACTGTAGTAGTACTGCTGCTGCTGCTACTACTACTACTACTGCTACTACTACTACTACTGCTACTACTACTACTACTGCTGCTACTGCTACTACTGCTACTACTGCTACTACTACTACTACTACTGCTACTGCTACTACTACTACTGCTACTGCTACTACTACTACTACTGCTGCTACTACTACTGCTGCTACTACTACTACTACTGCTGCTACTACTACTACTGCTGCTGCTACTACTACTACTGCTGCTACTACTACTACTACTACTGCTACTGCTACTACTACTACTACTGCTACTGCTACTACTACTGCTGCTGCTACTACTACTACTACTGCTGCTACTACTACTACTACTGCTACTGCTACTACTACTACTACTGCTACTACTACTACTACTGCTACTACTACTACTACTGCTACTACTACTACTGCTACTACTGCTGCTACTACTGCTTAGTAAAACATGGATTAAATGAGTCTGCAGGGTTCTTGAAACAGTCAATTCACGTCTACATGAGACGTTTAATAATGTTTGCTTCCACATCTGGATCTTAAATAAAGAACTGTGTCACACATTAAAGAGAGACTTTAACACACCACAAGTTTAAAAAATGAAGCATTCAAAGCTAGACTGATGTCTAAAGAACAACTACTGGATGTGCTCTGGAAGAGGGCCGATGAGCACTACAGTACAGTAATGAACACTGCAGGCTGGAGCTTCAATCGATAGAGTAATGAAGAGAGCGAGCACTTCATTTAGGAGCACGACTAACAAGGAGGAAAGATCTGCTTGTACTGCATCAACATGGAGCTATGAAACGGATCTGATACGAAGTCAGCGACGAGTCCACAGTCCAGACAGGAGAGGTCAACTCGATGGGAAGATAAAGAGCCACTTCAGGAGAACACAATGTTAAACTGACTCATTTAATGGACCATAGCTTGAACTGAAATATACTTTTATGAACCTTCAATTACATCATTTCAGAATGTCTCTCCGGTCACAATGCAGTGTATTTGATGGGATATCTCTTCCCACACAAAGCTCACGTTGTGTGTTATAAAACCGGCGACTGGCGAGCTCCCAACGTGTGACGAAGAAGAGGCTCGATTCCTGCAGCATACGTCAACAACGGTGTCACAAACACTAGTAAGTGGTGAGAAAGGTCAGAGACACAGTGAACCCGGTGAAGGGCCTGGAGAGGTGTCGGTGTAAACTACAGCACAGCTTCACTGACTGAGGAGGAAGTCACGGAGGATGACTCACCGCGTCTTTCTGAGTCATGAATTGGAGATGCACAAAGACTCCTACTCACAAACTCACTGCGTCCAACTAACCGAGACCTCTGACCAGCAGCCAGACTTCCTACTCAAAACCCCCCGGAGACATCCCATCATCCTCATCATCCATCCCCCCTCATCCCTCCATCTACCATCTCTACCAGTCTCAAGGAAAACAACATGAACACAGACGGGAGCACAGCGGCCATAATGAACGAAGCGTTAACAAATAAAACTGCCCGTTTGGACTTGAATCTTTGTTTTAATTTCTTCTTCGTTGTGCATGATGTCACGTATCTCCCGTCTGTACAGATTCAATTTCCTGCAACATCAAGAGAGAGTTTTATGTGCTCTCTGGTGCTTGTGTGGACCGAGTCGCCGCTGCTCACAGAACACACAACAGGAGCCCGAACAAACAAATGCATTTCGGTAATCTACAGTTTTTTCCGAGCCAATATACAAAGAGCTCGTTGTAAACAGTCTGACTGCTGCCTCCCTCCAGCTGTCGCTCCGCTGTAGTTCAGCATCTAATATTGATGCTATTTCACAGAGCTGGACATCAGCAAAAAGCATAATTAACCTCCTTCACCTCTAAACCAGCTCACATCCATCTGCCTCCCTGTTTATGGAGACGTGTCTCAGTCAGGACAGGAGTTCACATGCTCCGAGGGCTTCCGTCACTCTGTCTGTCCGTGAAACAGCACCGAGGCTCCGGGGTCAAACTGTGGAGCGCCGGCTGACCGAGGGCTCAGAGCCAGCAGCACATCGAGGCCAATAATGAGCAGCATTCTGCAGCCCTGGGCTCGCAAACACAACTCCTACTCCCGTGTAGCTCGAGAAGACTGGAACCCCAGAGTGAGAAAATTAAAAGCATGAATACTACAAAGCAACCAGGACCAGCAGCAAAAACCTGCGAAACCTCAGGCAGTGACTCAACAGAGCTCTGTTTGACAGAGCATCGGAGAGGAAGTGATACCTACAGCTATGTTTGCAATGCTGTAGCGGAGGCAACACAAAAGCTCAAGTCTTAGCTAAAAAAATAAATCCAGGTTCTAGTTCTATTTCGAGTCCCTCGTCAAGTCCCAAGTGAACGCAGACAAGTCCTAAGTCAAGACAGGAAAGTCCTACGTCGTCGGCCAGGTTAAGACCTAATAGTCTTAATCTAAGTCCCAAGTTCAGACCAGAAAGACAACACAGGAAAGTCACTTTTCACTTCCTAAGTCAAGACATAGAAGTCCAAGTCCAAGACATAGAAGTCCAACGTCAAGGTCTAAGCTGGGACACAACAGTTTCACGTTCCCGTAACGTGACTGGGAAGTCTCGAGTCAAATTTCAAGTCATGACCAACAAGTCCCAAATAAAGACAGAAAAGTCTAGATCCAAGTTAAACACAACACTAAACAAGGAGTACCAGGTCAAGTTCAGTGTGAAGAACTTCAAGTCATACAACAAGACTGGGAAGTTGCAAGTCAAGACCAACAAGTACCAATTAAAGGTTGCAAGACATGTCAACGTAAGAACTACAAGACTGGGAAGTTGCAAATAAGCCATGAGTTAAGATCTGGATGTCCCACATTAAGTCCTGAGTCAAGGCAAACAAGTCCCAAGTCAAGTCCCAAGTTACGGCCTACAAGTCCAAAGACAGAACAGAAAAATCCAAGTCAAGACCCAAGTCAAAAACTACAAAACAACTTTCCACGTCTAGACATGAAAGTTGCAGGTCAAGTTCCAAAGTAAGACCTCCAAATACCAATTAAAAGTTGCAAGACAAGTCAATTTAAGAACTACAAGACCCCAAACAAGACTAGGGAGTTACAAGTCAAGTCACAAGTCAGGATCTAAAAGTCCCAAATAAAGACGGAACAGTAAGTCATGTCCTGAGATTTTCATGACAAGACCCAGATCGAGGAAAGTCTCAAGTCAAGACGAGAGAGAGAGAGAAGTCAAGTTCCGAGTTAAGAGCTTCAACAGGACTAGAAAGTTGTGAGTCAAGACCAACAAGTACAAATGACCAAAACAAGACAGGACAGCCCTTCATCAGAGGCCTAGTTCAGACCAAAAGGTCACAAGTCAACACAGGAAAGTCACAAGTCACTTACAACCTACAAGTCCCACGTCATGACAGGAAAGTTGCAAGTCAGGATTCAAGTGAAGACCTTCAAGTCTTACATCAAAGATTAAAAAACAGTTGCAAAGCATGTCGAGTTAAGAACTACAAGAGCTAAAACAAGACAAGAAAGTCAGCACAGACTCAAACCAGAGAGAAACACCCTGTATGTCAACGGCAAGAATGTCTGAACACATTGACTGCAGAAAGCTGATGAATTCACTGCTCTGATGGATTCTTTAAATGCTTCTAGACATTAAAAGCACCATCTGAATATTAATACACAGTTTGAATATTTAGTTCGTGATGAGTACAGCCAGCTTTGTGCTCTTCTTCCTCTTCTGTGTAGCTTGAGCTCCACACACGGGGAAACACATCAGTCATACAAATAACAGAATAAGCAGAAAACACACAAATATGGAGGTCGAGCCACCGGAGCTGCTCTGAATGCACGAAGGTTATCGTGAGTGCAGAGCGTCGAGTGGCGTCTTCGTACCTATGCAGTCCTGATTGTCGACGTAGTGAACCTCGTTGACTCCGAGCCCCTCCCGCTGGTACAGCTCTTGCTCCTGGAATGCAAAACGAGACATTTCTAATGAGAATCCATAACGATATCCGCGTTCGTCTAATGAGGAGGAGGAGGAGGACGGGGACTCTGAGGGCTTTCTAGCTCTCTAACAAAGCGCCACTTAGACCGGCGCTCTCTGCTGCTACACTTTCATGCAAAGTAAGAATGGGCGTCTTAAAGAGTCTAGTCTGTTATGTGAAGAAGAAAAAATGATACGTCTACGTCATTCTTTTCCAAAATAAGAGACGTGGAACACTGTGGACTGGGACGGCGTGGGGTTTCACGTCTCCAATGGTTGTTTGGGTGCTGAAGACGTCTGTAGATGAAGAGATTCATCCAAATACGAGACACAAAGTTTACGGAAAGCAACAGAAAACTTTCTACGTCCGGTCATTTTGAAGAGAAATCATCCAGGGTTTCATCTTTAACCGGTAATCATCACAACACATACTTTCAAAAAGGGGAAACTACACCATGTTACGGGATGAAACGCTCCTTTAAAAAGGTTGGATTTCATGTTTTCAGGTGTCTGAGCTTTGGAAAATGAATACTTTTATAAGAAATGACACCTACTCTCACAGTAAGAGAAGCACTTAAAGGTCTAAATCAAAGGGTGCTTTGACTTGCGGCTGTTTGTCAGTGCTGGCTGGTGATGGGAGGAGGTTTCTGGAGGTGAACGTCAGCTCTCACCTCCTTCAGGATGCGCTCGTTGAAGAACTGCTGCAGCTTCTCGTTGCAGTAGTTGATGCAGAACTGCTCGAAGCTGTTGTGTTCAAAGTACTCTGTAGAACGGAAACAGCAGCGGAGAGTCAGTCAGAGGAACTCTGACGAGGACATCGCGTCATTATTTATCTAAGTGACTAAATATGAAACATTAAAATATATATATTGATATATATTGATAAGAGGGTTCTGATGGGTACCGACCGAAGCCGGCGATGTCCAGGACGCCGATGAAGTTGGCGGAGGATTCGAAGGGGAAGCACTGGTTGGCCCTCGTCACCACGTGGTCGAACAGGCAGCTGTACACGGCCTTCGCCAGCGCGTCCCGGGCGTTGTTGGCCTGCTCCACTTTGAGCGGCACTCTGGAGACACACAGGGATGAAAGAGTGACAGGTCACATGGTGAGTTACAGAGGTAAGGAGTGTTTCTGTGTGGAATACATAGAAAACTACAGCGTTTATCAGCCAGGAGATGTAAACGTGTCATTATCGTCAGATTTCCATCTTTCCGACGGTCTTTGAACGCTTGTGGACACGTGGAAACACGTTGGATATGTAGAATGCAGTGTTTTATTTATTGGTTCATGATGTTCATGCTGCTTTAGTGTTTTATATTCCTGTACATTTAGTATCTTTGTGTTTTAGACACCACGACAAAACGAGTGATTTGAATCATGTATTTTTGGGCTAAAGACACTGAAGCCTCTTATCGGTTCTTTAGCGTCACGTCGCTAACTTAAAGATCTATAATATATATTGTGCTGCGTTGAGCTCATTGGCTGAAATAATGAATGTAAACATGAATCGTCTCCTCCTTCAGTGTAAACGATGAGGACTCGTCTGACTCTCCGAGCAGATAATTGTGTTATTGACAGCTGAAGAAAGACAGATTGGCTGTGAGAGGTAGCGGCTATAACCTGTGTGTGTGTGTGTGTGTGTGTGTGTGTGTGTGTGTGTGTGTGTGGAGGTATTGTAATTGCTTCTGTGTGTGAGTGCACGGTTCAATAGCGGCAGAACAAAAAGAGGAGTGATCTGTGGGCCAGATAAAATGCAGCGCATTAATCTGCTGAGAGGCTCAAGCTTCTGCTCGGGACTTCAGCTGCAGCACACTCAAGGACACGGCAGGAAACAACTCCCAGAGCGCCGACTCCCAACACCCACCCACCTCCCTCCCTCCCTCCCTCCATCCCTCTCTCTCTAGGTGATGCATTATCTCCTCTGCACACACCTTTTTAAGCCACATGCTACATCACTGGGAATACTGGAGCCTGATCCCTGCAGCTTTTCTAACACTTCGCGCTGTGATAGGACGACCAGAAGTCCCTAAAGCTGCAATCAGGAAGTCACTTCTGCACCTGTACGCTGCCTGCAATCCCATCAGATTTATATACTATATATATATTATATTTATATATACACACGAATGTGTTGCATTCGTGTCCCAGGTTTTTGGACACACAATCAAACAAAGGTTGACAAACTAAACCACCAACAGACACATTTCACAACAAGTTAATTCTCGACTGACGAGTCTTATGTTGAGTCTTATTGAAGCCATTATTAATTCTACGTTTTAATAAAGTGTATTTATGACGCAAAGATTAAATGTAGATACCAAGTTGCTCTGCAAACATCGACACAATAAAAAGAACAATTCAGCAGCTGGAACCCGACTTGAAACCTCCGACTTGTCGTCCATCAACACTCCCACAGCTCCTCGCCTCCACCTCTGGCCTCTCTCTCCACCTCCATGTTTAATTCATGCCGCCGGCTCCTCCGAGCTGGAGCGCCGCCACCGCCGCCAGAGGTGTTAATACGCCGCTCATTTAAAAACCAAGAGGTCTAAATGCCAGGGCAGCATAATGTCAGAACACTAATGGTACAAGTAGCCTAATATGTATTCCCCATGAGCCTCAGTGAATGTGTCTCTATCTCAGTGTAATTACTGCCGTCTCCTTGTGTAGGACTCAAGCTGTCCGACTGCGTCCTCAAACACACCACACGAGGACAAGTTCTACTTTAAAATGGACGGTTTCAGCTCTGAAATGTACCGAAAACATCCCGATTCTGTTCTCCTTTAACTCATCTACACGTCGGAGTTTGAGGGCACGTCCACTTGTTTTTGACATTCAACAACGTTTTAAAACGATCTGCAGAGTGGAGATTTCAAAATGACGTTCTTGTGTTTTAGTGATAAAAATAACTTCCTGTAACCTGTAAACCTCCCAGTGATCACTCACTTTAAATGTCAAAGCAGCAAATTGACTTCTCATCTTTTCTTCTAACGTCTTTTTAAAATAAACTTCCATCTTCACAGGAAACAACTTACGACTTAGTTAGGTTTAGGAAAAGATCGTAAAAATACCTAGTTAGGTTAAGGAAAAGATCGTAAAATACCTAGTTAGGTTTAGAAAAAGATCGTATAATACTTAGATAAGTTTAGGAAAAGATCGTAAAATACTTAGATAAGTTTAGGAAAAGATCGTGAAATACCTAGTTAGGTTTAGGAAAAGATCGTAAAATACCTAGTTAGGTTTAGGAAAAGATCGTAAAATACCTACTTAGGTTTAGGAAAAGATCGTAAAATACCTACTTAGGTTTAGAAAAAGATCGTAAAATACCTACTTAGGTTTAGAAAAAGATCGTAAAATACCTACTTCGGTTTAGAAAAAGATCGTATAATACTTAGGTTTAGGAAAAGATCGTAAAATACCTAGTTAGGTTTAGGAAAAGATCGTAAAATACCTAGTTAGGTTTAGGAAAAGATCGTAAAATACCTAGTTAGGTTTAGAAAAAGATCGTATAATACCTAGTTAGGTTTAGAAAAAGATCGTATAATACTTGGGTTTAGAAAAAGATCGTATAATACTTGGGTTTAGAAAAAGATCGTATAATACTTGGGTTTAGAAAAAGATCGTATAATACTTAGTTTGGTTAAGGAAAAGATGATGAAATATAACTAAGTTAGGTGTGGGTTTTTGCGTTCTTTTTTCATCGGTATAGCTACGTGTGCCGGATGAGAGCAGCCTGCGTGGGCCGACGACAGATTTCTAGAAATACAAGTAAATCTTTCAGGTAGAAAACGATCCGGACTAAATGAAGTCAGAGAAGTGTTGCTGAAACGTAGATGTGTTGAAACCACAGAAGTTATGTCTGGCTGCCGGGTTGACGGACTAATCCCACACTCACCAGAGGTTAACCTCTGACCTCACTCTTTGCCGCCCCCTCTCAGGTTTACCTCTCGCTCTATTGAAATGACTCACGAAACACTTTCAAGTAACTCCCTCCCCCTTTTTACTCACCCGCTTCTCCCTCATTAATCATTTCACTTCACCAGTCCAATGAATAATTGCCTTCTTCACGTACGAGTGTTTCATTCTGAACTGTGAACTGTTGAACTCTATTGATTCAAACAGAGAGGTGTTTCTGTTATTTAGGCTTTCCTCATTGATATCAATTGGGTGGACAAAATAATAGAAACACCTGTACCAGGAATGGAGAAAAAGCAAACAGCACAATATTTTTATTTTTTTTTACCAAATACGACGATATCTTACGGATGCGTTGACGCTTTAACAAAAGATTTACGCAAGATTTTTTCTATGTACAATCATCAGTACTGTTGATATAAAGACTAAGTGGGTAAAGACAAATAATAGAAGAGCTACAACAGTCTGGTCATTCTAGAAAATGAGTTTTAAAACCAGGAAAATAAACTTATGCCATATTACAATATTAAAATATGCATAACCTTTGACAATATCTAGTATCAAATCAGGATATTGATATAATATCAAGATATTTCCCAGCAAAGAAGTAGAGGCAGTACACTGCAGGATCTCTCAGGTACTTCATGGTGATTATTGCAGCATTAAAGGACGGACTTTGTTGCAGCTTTTACAGAAATGGCACCAAAGTTTTACTTTCAGTGGAATTAAAGCTCACAGATGTTCTGCAGCTTCTGTGCAAACGTTTTATCTGATTATTGTAATGTTACTCAAATGTTTGTACTTTATGTTAATTGTTAGAATCCTGTTAAATAAAGGTGAAATGTTTCGCGCCTCTTCACCCATTCCTTGCTCCTCTCCCTCTGTTACTCTCTCTCTTTTAGTCTCCATCACACAAACAAACCAGTTTACATGGAAACCAACACGTCTAGCTGCACTTTAACGTCATGTCTGTTTGACTTTGCTTTGCTGTCGTTGCACATAATTAGATTCCTGTTTGCTAAAATACACCGAGCAGAAAATACACAAATAAAGGAAACAAAAAGACAAATTAGAAATCTCTGCCTCTCTAAATCCAATCTCCCTCCCACTCTCTCTCTCTGTTTACTCCCCCTCTCTCTCAGCCACACACACACACACACACACACACACCTGCTTACATAACAGACAAATAACTAACCAGCTTAAGTGATGCAGCCAGCTGGCAGCGCTCCATCACGCCGCCTCTCTTCACCTACTGGTCTGGTTTCTTCCACTTTTACCAAATCAAAGCCGTAATCTGTAAAATGTTTTCGTACAAATAAGATAAGACGTGTTACCGCTTGCTCGACATCTGCTGCTCTGAATGCGTGTGTGTGTGCGTGCGGTCTGAGAGAGAACCTCACTCAGGGAAATACGTTTAACATGAGCAGGAACTTAAAGAGGAACTCCATCGCTGTGACGCATCACTGAGTTTCTAGGTTGGTGTTCTCTTGTTGAAGACACAAAGTGTAGATAAGAAGTGGACGTCACTCGTTGGTTTGAGGACGTTTTGAAGCCTAACGTTCTGTATTTTGGACACTTTTCAGAACCGGAAGTTGCCGTCTGGTTGAAAAATAAATCGCCTCCTCGACGTCCCACCAGTCATAAGTCTCGGCGTTTTGTCAGTGATCAATGGCCGCCATTGATTTATGGCCACATTTGGCTGCTGACTGCTGTTTAAAGATCAGATGTTTTTAGATGGACGTGATTTCTAAGGAGTCGGTCCACCAGATGATTGACAGCCATCTCTCCTCCAATCAGACGTCGGCATAATGAACCCTGATTACAGCCGATTGGATGAACTCGCCGCTCTGCGTTGCTCGTCTTTACTACAAGTTCTACAAATGTCTCCAGATCTAGTCGAGCAGTTTTAGTCGTGCGGAGTATTATGAATTATGAATCTCTTTAGATATGTATTTGACCAGTCCTACTTTTATATTCACACTGTCGTGATCAAAGTGAAATAGTTTGCACTAAATTACACCAAGTATTAACATCACTACTAGCACAGCAGTTACGATGAAGGCTGCACCTCCCATGAACTCAGATGCATTGTGCAGCTTCCCTTCAGTCCTCCTCCAGCCTGAAGGGGATGAACATGTTGGAAGACATTCTCTTTTCTTTTTTTCCTTCCATCCCTTCAACCATCTGCCGTCACCAGAAAGTCTGCCGCCGCCGCCTCCTTGTGCAAAGAGGATCTTTTGCTTTCTCAGTCAAAAGGTTTTTCTTTTTTTGGCTTTAATGGAGAGAATAAACAAGTTGGAAGCGATTATTCCCATCAGCTTTTCTTTCCTTCCACCATCTGCCACCAGCAGAGAGCCCGACAGCTCCGTCTGCTCTGGACGAACAGCGACCTCTCCGGCTCTGAAGAAGCACTTCGGCTGATCTTCATCCACATCCGACCTGCTGGTTCTCCATTTAAAAATGCAGTGCGGAGGATTTTCAGAAGGAGCATCCAACAGTTCTCTTCTTTGTTGTCTGTCCGTGTGTTGGCACTCACTCACAAACTCCTGCATCAGTAATCCAACATCCAGAGGTGATTTATTCTGGGCTTTACAGATCAGGAGCTGCAACAGGCTGACAGCTGATGCTTTTGTTTTGTTTCTATCGTTATATATACCGAGACGTACAGATGGGGAGAGGAACCTGAATAACAGCAGTGAGCGGAGGGATGCCAGACACATGTCCGTTTACAGAGTGTGTACCTGACAGACAAAGATGAGGGGAGAGCAGCTTTTAATTCCTCTGCTCCGCGGATGAGCGAGGAGAAATAAACATTAGCGTAGGAGGTTGTTTTTTTTTTTGTTTTTTTAAATGGAGGCGGGTGGCTTGGCATTCAGACGGCGTGCGCTGAGGCCGAGCTGCCAGCGGAACAATCGCAGGCTTTAGAGCGACAGGGTTCAGGCTGAAGGGAGCACGGGTGTGTTCGTCTGTTGGTGTCTCGAGCCGACAGGCTGCTACAAGAAAACACCGTTGGTCTCGAAAGCTAATGTCCTCGTTCATGACAACCGAACAGAGGTCGACTTTTCATAAAACTCACCTGTTTAAATTATACTGAGGCTCAAAAGTCACAGAGAATATGTCCATATTTTATACAGTTTATGACAGCGCCCACCCTCAGGCCCACCCTCAGGTCTGTCAGCACGGATGACGTTGTTAGCGCTGTTCGCACTGTTAGCACTGTTAGTGTTGTTCGCGCTATTTGCACTATTCCTGCTGTTCGCACACGCTGCATTCAATTGAAGTACTCTTACAATGATTGGCTGCAAGTAAAAACATGCAAATGCTAATATTTTTCAGATCTGGGCAGATGAAGAATTGATTGCAGGTATCGTTTGACTGGAGAAGTATTAATACTACTTGATACTGGCTTATTTTTATTTTTTTTATCAGCCAAATTTAGTAAAAGTATTGATTGATCAGTAAGATGTTTTACATTCCACCACTGGTTTTGTCCAACCAACATAAGAAAACGCAGTAAGATATTCTATCTAGAGACCCACAACAGAATATTCCTGTATTTCAGTCCTCACCTGAACTACTCATAAGAGTCAAACTAAACTCCTGAATATGAGCATTATTTTCTCATCACTGCCTGCTGGTCTCTGCCCTCCCGTCTCATCATCTTCATCACTCTGAGGATTAAGTTATTAGCTGCATTGAACCTTTCAGAAAATAGCAGCGCCGTCTGAGGGGGCGGGGGGGGGGGGGGGGGGGGGGGGG
>NW_022280064.1:4831451-4833806 GCF_004355925.1 Anarrhichthys ocellatus | reverse complement strand
GGTAGGTGTCTGTTCGCTCCACTCAGAGCCCGAGGTTCCTTTTAATACCTGAAGCTCTCCCTCGGCGTTGAGCACTGAGCCGTTAGAAATGGAATAATGCTTTTATCTTGTTACGCTGGATTGGTAAAAGCTGTGAATGGGTCCGAGCTGCCCGTCCGGTTCTAGACGATTAATTTATTGGCTCCGCAGTTTGTGTCGCTCTTTCTCTGAGGCAGAGTCACGCAGGTGTTCACCTGGTTCAAAGCTAATCCCTTCACAAAAGTCACCGGTGGCATTTTACTCCTGATCCTTATGCTACTTGGAGTTTAATTGTATTGTTACGCTTAGTAGTCAACTTGAGGGGGGCGCCATCCCCCTCATTAACCTCAGCCTACCTCTCCATCCCCCATATGTTAGTCTAGTCAAGTGGTTCCCAAACAGGCGGCAACCTCCGGTTCTTCAGAGTGAATCCAAAGCTTCATGTGTTAAAGCTGCATTCTCTCTAGTGTCCACCAGGGGGCGACTCCTCTGGTTGTATAGAAGTCTATGAGAAAATGACTCTACTTCTCTCTTGATTTATTACCTCAGTAAACATTGTAAACATGAGTTTATGGTCTCAATCTCTAGTTTCAAGTCTTCTTCAATACAGCATGATGTTCATTTAGTACATTATGCTCCATTTAGAGTCACAGACCATCATTTGTTTCAGACTCATGCGATCGAAACATTTCCAATAACTTCAGAACGTTGTAGTAAAATCCGACAAGATGCCGTCACTTCATTCGGGGGGGGGGGGTAAGTAAAAAAGGTTGTGAACCACTGACGCCTGAGTCATTGATCCTGTATCTGATTGAGGTGTGTGCTGGTTTGACTCTGAAGTGAAACATCAGCAGCATATTCATGAGTCCAGTGAGCTGTCCGTGGTGCTGAAGCAGCACACAGATTTGTAACTGAGGCTTTTTCTCTGATTCTCGACCTTCAGTCAGTTTCAGTTTAGAGAGCTGTTGGATGACGTACGTTTGTAGTCCAACAGGAAGTTAACGTCACTGGTTCCCTCCACAACAAAAGCCAATAAGATTCTTCTATTGCATGTTGGACTATTTAGAGAAGTTAAAGATGGAACTAATAACGTCCTCGTCACTGTTGAACGTAAACGCTTTGTGCTGAAGTGGAGCTGAAGTTTGACATTGTTGCTCGGCCAGCCATGTTTTTCAGTTGGGGGGGGGGGAAGTCTTTATTTACCCAGAATTCATAGCAAATGTGTCCTACTGAAGATACTCAACAAGAAGATCTACTTTAATCTCAGTATTTACAGAGTATATGTATATGTTTAGGTCCAGACTTGCTTGGCAGCATTCAGACTTCTTCAATTCTCATCTGTAAACTATTATTATTATTATTATTATTATTACGCTACGTTGCTGTTCTTCTCCTTTCCTGTAGGTGGCGCAGATTGGGCAGGAAATGTATTTAAAAAGCTGGAATCTACTTCTAATCTTAAATCAAGTAATAAATCAAAGGTGAGCAGTAGGACTCATTTCCAAGAGCTTAGCACCTTCGTTAACTAAAACATGAAATGATATGAAGATAAGAGCACTGAGCGATAAATAACACAAACGCACATTATTCAGAGTGTTTTGTTGCAGCAGACATATACGCCATATTACATGACATGTAGATTAGGCCTCTCACAGGTTAGCATGTGGTGCTATCAGTACCTGGAGAATGCTAACGTTAAGTACACAAACATGAAGCGGGCTAGTGGAGGAGAAACCAGCTGGTGTCCTTGTTTTAGACACAGGAAGTGTCCAAAATATAAATAAATAAATATATATATTAAGAACCTTCCACTGACAGATTTACATTCCAGCACTCCCCTTCACCTTGCCTTTCTAAATAAGGTCCATTAATAATAACAGGGGAGGATGTTTTCCATCAGCGTAATTTGTGATCCTTTTCTGGAGGCAGCCGACCACAAAGGTCACCTCCAGAGAGCGAGAGCGCGCGAGAGAGAGAGAGAGAGAGAGAGAGAGAGAGAGAGAGAGAGAGAGAGAGAGAGAGAGGGAGAGAGAGAGAGAGAGAGAGAGAGAGAGAGAGAGAGAGAGAGAGAGAGAGAGAGAGAGAGAGAGAGAGAGAGAGAGAGAGAGAGAGAGAGAGAGAGAGAGAGAGAGAGAGGCGGTAAACAGGAGGCTGAAGTGTGAGTATGTGTTGGTATGTTTGACTTCTTATACGTTTCTTCTTTATATGCTGCGCAGTCTCTGAGTGTCTGCAGAACACTCTGAGGATCAAACGGTTAGCTTTCATATTTACATTACAGGAATGATGTTGGGTTTCTTCTGCTGCCAGGAAAAATGTATTCAAGTGACGCTTTGAGCA
>NW_022280064.1:4796392-4801451 GCF_004355925.1 Anarrhichthys ocellatus | reverse complement strand
GAGGAGAGGAGGAGAGGCTGAAACGTGTGAATAGTTGAATATTTATAACACGTGGAGCTTCTGTATTTTAAAGTCTCTGTATAAAAAGACTCCACGTTGGAGTTTAACAGGCGTATCTCTGATTGAGCTCTGAACTTATTTCACTCCTGGAGGCGTTCGTTTCTCTTGTGGCCCAGAAATACAAATAAATGTTCCTGAAGAGCTCCCTGAAATCAGAGCCTCCAGAGACCTCAGACTCCGGATGATTGCCTCCTCTGGCTGAAGGCGCTCCGCTCGCTTTACTGTAAAACACGCCTCAGCATCGGCTCCCGCTGCGACAACCAGTCCGTTAAATAGGCGCCCCGCCGGGCCCCCTCTTCCACCCCCGCGCGGAGCAAAGAAACGAGGGCGGAGGAGCCGAGAGCTCAGGAACTCCACGGCTGAAGTTCAAAGCCTCTGTAAATCTCCATGGAAGCCGAGCCTCCCTGGAGGGGTTCACTCGGTGAAAACCCGCTTAGCAAAATGAGGCGTGAGATGAGGGAGGAGCCACTTGACATGCAGATAATAGGACACTTGAATAATTTGTGTTTCTAATTATGTAATTAATGAATATAAATCCAAGCCATAAGTTGCCTGTAATGATTCCTTTGGGTTTTAATTAAAAACAAATCCAAAAGGTCGACGAGGGAAACAGACGCCACAATTTCGAGAGCAATTCGTCGTGAGGCTGAACTCTGAGAGGAGATGTGTGTGTGTGTGTGTGGGGGGGGGGGGGGGGATATTACAGCCATCAATCAAAAGTGCAGAAGTCTTGAGGGATGAGATCAAAAATGGCGTCTGCCGTTAAGGAGTCTGATCTGGAGCGGAGACGCCCGAGAGACGGATGGTTTCTGATACGGCAGCAACCACAGAGCCCTGCAGGCTGCATCACTGACGATGAGCTTCCTCGTCGCAGCGCTGGTCTCTGGTCTCACACAGACAGCAGGAGGTTTACAGTCACTCTGATCAGGTGGGACCAGCGACTCCATTTCCACCAAAGAGCTTCGGTTTGTCAGCAGGATTACGGGAAAAACCACCGCTGAGATGTTTCATGTGACTTGGCGGAAAGATGTAGCGAGTTTAAACACAGAAACACATATTCTACTGAGTCAGTAACACTTTATTTACACTGTGATGGTTAACGGTAGACCGTGTCATTGATCTGAGGTTCACATGCGTGGACACAGTGTGTGATTCCAGGTGTTTCCCGCTCACCTGAAGTGCTTCCAGCCTCCTCAAAGTCGATGTTTCCGAGGTGCAGCACTCCGGCCACCACCCTGAACAGGTCCAGCTTCTCCGTGTCGTCCAGGCCGATCTTCTTCATCGCCACAGACATCCTGTTGAAGTCGACGTGGTCGTCCAGCAGCGGGTCCTTCAGGGGCCCCGACTTCATGTGCTGAAGAAGAAGAAGAGGAAGAAGAGAGTTACTGACCGATGCTTCAGCCTTCAGTCACTAAATATGAGCTTCTTTCCTTCTGACGCAGCAGCTACATCCAATTAAAACATCAGACTTTCATCCTTCATTTCTTCACCTCCTACCAAACTCTTCAATATTTATCCTTCTTCCTTTCTCACCTCTTCCCTTCTATCCTTTCCCTACATGTTTCCTCACTTATGCCCTTCTGTCTTTGCTTCTTTCCCTCCTTCACTCTTATCTTTACATACTTATTCTTTTATTCCCTTCCCTCTTAATTTGTTAATATATCCTTCTCTATTTATATTGATTTAGTCTTTCTTGACTGTTACAGTATTTTCTATCTTTTATTATCTCTTACTATGTTTATTGTTATGTTCATAAACAATAACTCAATATGTGGAAACCCTCCTGGCAATGAACCCGTTTGTATTTCATATAAATCATTATTTCTCGTGCGCTTGTTCTGACTTCTTCTGCCCCCTGGTGGCCAAATGTAGTAATGCAGCTTTAATGTTGTTCTGGCTGGTTACTTATGAAATACTGCACTTCAATGAAGAAAATGTAAAACTTGTACATTAATAGTGTGCCTCACAAGGTATGAGTTGATGAAGACAGACGAAGAGGATATTTGGCTGTTATTTGGCTAAATTAGTTTAATTGAGAGAGAAATAAACTGGTAATTCCACCTTAAATCACTGAAACTGTAATGTTGTAAAAGCATTTATCTGATGAGGCTGCAGGAAAATAAAGCAGATGTTTCAGCGAACAGACGTTACGTCTTGTGAGGAGACGTTTACCGAGAAAATAACGAGTGCTGAGACGCACACAAGCTTCACTTCAGTTTGATTGAAACGCTCCACGTTTCCTCCACAGCAGAAGAAAAGCAGGAAACCATCCAAAGAACTCCAGAGGAGAGAGGAAGAGAAGCTGTGAAACATTCACATCAGCGTGAAGAAGAGTGTAAACTCCACAGACTCCCCTCATCACACAGATCATCATCTACCAGCCAGCCATCATCTCGTGTGTTTCATTTACTTCACCTCGAGAGGAGGAAAGTCTGAACTCTGTGCTTCCTTTAGCTGATGTGAGGCTACTCTAAAGACAACGGAGCGCCTCTGTCAGATGTGCTAACGCTAAAGGACTTCTCCCAGAACAAAAGTCCTCCTTACATCCTGCTAGTTTGTCTTCCTCGGTGCCATTCTACTCTATTCTACTCTATTCTACTCTACGAGGTGACTGTATATCTCACAGCGCTGCAGTGTTTACAACAACAGGATCCATTAGGTACCTGATTCATCCACATCGTCCTCACGGAGGAGAGCTCCCAACGTACGACACACAGCAACTCAATAACAGCCGGATGTTCTGTTGCTGGAGGCTGCAGAGTTGTGTGATCACTGGGTGTGTAATATAAGTACGTGTTGCTTTGTGTGTGTGTGTGTTGTCGTCTTTATCATAAGCACTGCGGGGGAAGCAATACAATAAGACTAATAATTAGTCAGAGCATATTTAGTCATCTTATATTTGGAGTGAAAAGCAGAGAAAATACAATATATATTGTAGATTGATGTATTTATATTTGTGTAACTATTGCTGAGTAAACAACTGTGTCACATGTTACATTTATTCATGACATTACTCTCAATTAGGATGATTTATTGTCAAACTACTATTTCTTCTTCTGTGTTTACATCTTCAAACTGCATGTTAGTTCTCGTTAAAGTTAATTAATGTATAAGTATATGAATACTGAGGTATTTTATATGTTAATGAAGAAAAACAAACAGATGTTCACACAAGAACACGAGCTCCAGAGTAACATCCTGCAGCTCCTACCAGCAGCGTTCACTACATGGAAATATATTAAACAATCATGATGTCATCAGAATATTAAGACAAATCATGGTACATTATTACAAAGCGATGACGTGATGCAGACGCTTAAAGAGGGTGTTCCAGAGAAAGTCGTGAACTTAACTATGAATCTCTACGATTGGATTTATAGATCTCAGTAGAATGTTAACCCATGTTCCTCTCGATGGTTATAATTATTAACGCTGCAGGGAGATGCCGTATGCAGCGTCTGTGATGGAATACTTGTGCATAATTAATCTAACGCTGAGGGCGGAAGGAAGGAGCTCATGTCACACGACGGCCTCTTTCTCATTAATGTCTTTGTGCCGAGGCGCTCGGCTAATTAAAATGTTTGAAAATAAGCATCCGAGTTTATTCTGATCTATATATGAAATATCTGGCGTTGAGGTAATCTGGCGCGACGGCTTCTTTACTGGGTCGTAGCATCGAAACTAAATAAACACACATTCAAAAAGGCTTTCTTCACTTTCTTCTCCACCTCAGCTGCTTGAGAGGGACTAGGGAGAGGGACTAAAGAGGGGGACTAAAGAGGGGGACTAAAGAGGGGGACTAAAGAGGGGGACTAAAGAGGGGGACTAGGGAGAGGGACTAGGGAGAGGGACTAAAGAGGGGAACAAAAGAGGGGGACTAAAGAGAGGGACTAGGGAGAGGGACTAGGGAGAGGGACTAATGAGGGACTAATGAGGGACTAGGGAGAGGGACTAAAGAGGGGGACTAAAGAGAGGGACTAAAGAGAGGGACTAAGGAGAGGGACTAAGGAGAGGGACTAAGGAGAGGGACTAAGGAGAGGGACTAAGGAGAGGGACTAAGGAGAGGGACTAAGGAGAGGGACTTCAGTAATATACAGTCTCTAGGAGCTCTGGCAAGAATAATATTGGTTTCATAAAAACAAGAAAACTTTGGATTTATTTGAAGGTGCAGACTTGCTGAAACACAAGAAAAGAGGAAAATAGAAACTAAGAGTCCCAAAGATGTGGTGGCTTACAAAGCGTCACCAATGGTGAACACAGAAGCCAGTGATGAGGAGGATGCTGAGCAAACAGCAAAGAGAAGACGTTAACAGAGAGACGGAGGCGACCGGCTGTAAATCAAAAGGTACAAACTGAACTGCACACGAGAGGAAAGCAGCGAGCAGTAAACCAGTAGCCGGAGGCAGTAAATCTGAGCTGAATCTGCTGAGTCAGGTTTTAAGTAGACGCTAATGTTGTTTAAGAGAGCGATTGTTTCCTCTGTTACAGCCCGGAGGGGCGATGACGGGTCGGGCTGGAAACTAAGATTGAGACAGAAAAACAAACAGGATACAAGAAGAAACTGCAGCTACAAAAAAAGGCCGATGGTCTTCACTAGACAATAATAAAACAGTTTAAAGTTAATGAACCGGATTAAACATCTGCACTCGCAAGAGAAAGAGAAGAAGAAAACGGTACCGACTGACGGAGACGTTGTTCTGGAAAAGAGAGAAACCGTGTTCGAGCATTTCATTCTACATAATCAGAACAATCAGTCTGAATAAACTCACTCTCTCTCAAAACAATCTTTGATTGAAGAGAGACAGTTAAACCTTTCAGGTGTTTCTGGCTAGTGCTCTTATTTTGAAATATCTAAACTCTTCTGAGCTTCCTGCTCGGGAGGAAGTTATTCATGTGGCGCATTTTCTTTAAGAGTGGGGATATAAAAGTAAATTAAAAAAAACTAGTGCTGGGCAACGATTAAAATATTTTAATCGCGATTAAAATATTTTAATCGCGA
>NW_022280064.1:4790672-4796382 GCF_004355925.1 Anarrhichthys ocellatus | reverse complement strand
TAAAATATTTTAATCGCGATTAAAATATTTTAATCGCGATTAATCGCATGGATTTTTTGCGATTAATCTCATTGTTATGGCAAAGTTCAATAATGAATTCAAAAGTAGTGTATTGCACACTTTTATTTTAAAGTACTGCTTTATTAACAAAAGTGCAATAACATTTGTTTTGTAAACACTTTAAACACATCAGGTTCTTGTTAACAGCAGTATTCCCTTTACACAGTAGCAGTTATACAGTTATAATGATTCTGATCATAGATATTCAGCCGGTGTTCACAACTTTATCTTCATGTGTGTAAGAGATGATATTTAAATATACACCTTGAAAACTGCAAACATATCTACTTTTTTTTTTGTTTGTTAAATTCTCAGTAGCGATAAATGATGCTTATTATACATATTACAAACAAAACACTTTAAAAACTCCACAATATGTATTTTAATATTGTCACTGTTGTAAATTGTTTGATTGCATGATTTACTTTTGCATGATTTACTTTTATTGTGAAGAGCATGCAAACGGAAGTGCTTTTACTCTGAAGAGACAGGAAGTAGAATGGTACGTGTTCTTGACACTAACAATATTGATGATAGGTAGAAAACCACATGTCGGGTGCAAGAGCGTGTTGTGTTCACTGTAACACTGCAGTTCAGACAGTAAAGTGTTCCGTTCAAACAAGAACGTGTCTTGATCCTCACGTGAAGCTCCACTTCACAACAGTCACGCTTGATCTGTAACGAGACGATCGCATGCGCGCGAAGGACGGTGACGGCGTGTAGGAGGGGTTCTGGACCCGGGGGGAAGTGACGCCACACGAACACAGCTGTTCACTGCTTGCTGCCTGGTTCTTGTGTTAAAAATGTCGCTTCATAATAAAAATAAACAAAACTGCGTTAATGCGCGATAATATAATTGTCGGCGTTAATTAATGAATGCGTTAACGCGATAATAACGCATTAACTTGCCCAGCACTAAAAAAAAAATGTAATAATATTTAGTATTATAAAGTAAAAGTGACTTTTACTTGTTTTGTGCTCAATAATCTGAGTTAATTCTGATCAAACCGCTGCTCCAGCTTAACACTGAAGCAGTGAAACGATGACTAGAGGCCGATGTTCACTCTGTCTCACATGGAGGCTTATTTATGGATCATAACTCAGAAGAACAGACGATGCTTCAGGTTCTCTCTTGTGAAGAACTACTGCTTCTCTGTTTCATTACGAACTGTTTGGACATTTTAAAGGCACTAACTTGGCCTCTAGAGCTGTTTGATGGGCATGTTTCTTTACTTTGTGACATTTTATAGACGTTTATGAAAAATAATAACACTTAACGTAGGTATTGGTTTAAACCCCAAAGCACCGTATCAAATGATCGTATTTGATCATTTGATTTATGACTTTTTTTTTTTTAAATAATATATTATTCAAGAATATTGAATAAGAATATATTCATTCTTACTCTGTTCTTATTAGACCAGGACTAGATTGTTTGATAAGAGCAGTGAGCTCGTTGGTTTCTTCTGTTGGCATTTCCTCTCATCGATGTTTTGTTAAAGTCTTTTAATAACTCCAATAGAGCGACGTGAAAAGCTCCACATTGCTCCAATAACTGTTACTTAAACATCACCGAACAAAACAGCACAAACCTATTTAAACGTTGTCTGTCTCTGCTGTGGACTGCGGTTCAGAAGGAGAACAGAAGATGAACTTTACCTCTGAGCTCTTGCGGTTCTGCAGCACCTGCTTGTCTGTGTCTTTGGTGGCGAAGAAGCGAGTGCATCCTCTGTTCAGGTACTGCAACACAAACAAGAGACGGGCCGGAGATGAGCAACACGTCGGAGAACAAAGAGAACAAAGAGAACAAACATGTAACTGTCAAACGGGGGGGTCAGGCCGAGCAGATTGACATAAACAAGAAGTTTCATTACAGGAGGAACGGGGACACATTCTCCATTTTGTTCCTCCAAACGTCAGAGAGAAATGCTGTCGTATGGTGTTTAATGTGTCACTTTCATCTGTCCTTGTCTCCTCCTTTCCTCACATCTTTGTGCTTCATCCTTTCCTCTTACTTTTCTTTGCTTCCTTTACTTGTCTGTCCTGCATTCTTTTGTCATTTGGGACCACAGACTGTTCACAAGTGGACGTAGTCGTCGTGATGTCTGTCATTGGTTTGTGGACTAAAGTTTTGAAGCCTTGAGTCCGCCGTCGCCATCTTGTTTTTTTTGCAACCAGTGAACAGGAAGTCACCATATCTGGACTGAGCAGGAGTGACGTAGAGACGCCGTATACGTCTCTGGTAGAGACCTGTCAATCACCGTGTAGCCCCGCCCTAAAGCATCCCCTGCTTTATGGTCTGTTTGACTCTAAATGGAGTCGCCCCCTGATGGACACTAGAGAGAATGCAGCTTTAACACGTTCAGAACTGGAGGAATGCCGTCTGTTTGAAACCTTAAGTTTCCTCTTTTCATACTTCATTCTTGCCACTATTCCGTTTTTTTTCTAAAACTGCTTTACTTCTGTTCCTGTCCTCTCTTTTTTCTTTGCTTTCCTACTTCCTTCCTTCCTTGTTTCCGTCCTCCTTTGATTCTATCTTTCCACATGCATGTAACATGTAGTTATGTCCACCTTTTTTGTTTTCTCTCTTTCACACTTATTTCTCTCCTTCCTTCCTTCATACCTTCTTTTCATCCCTCCATCCTTCTTTCCATCATTGATTCCTTCTTTTGTCATACCATCCTGTTTTCTAGTTTCTCTTTTCCTTCTTCTGATACTTCCTTTCCTCTAACTTCTCACGTTATCCATATTTGTTTCCTTCCTTCTCTCTTCTTGTGCCCTTCCTACTTTGCTTCCTTTCCTTTTAAAACCCCCACACCCGAAAAATCACTTTACTCTGAAGGATCTGAGAGCGTCTCTCTCACACACACACACACACACACACACACACACACACACACACACACACACACACACACACACACACACACACACACACTTTGTGAATCACTTAACACCAAAGACTTTCTTAACGTTTTAAAGTTTGACCCTGAACGCCTCTCTCTGCTCCGTCCGACCTACGAACTAAACTTTTAGGAGTTCACAGACGCTGATCTTCCTCCTCACATCTTCCTCCAGCAGCAGAGGGAACCGTGGACGGATGAATCCATCAGAAGGGACGAGCAGTAAGCTGCAGGGCGTCGGCACGATGACGCAGCAGAGAATAAACTATTGAATTGAGACGCAGCCAATAAAAGGAGGACGTTAGAGAAGAGGAAGCATGACTCAGCACTTTTCAGGTGTTCTGGATCTGATATTGTCCAATTAGGGAAAAGGAAGCATCTGTTTTCAGCTCTTTTTGTTATTACTGCTATTATCAGAGTTATTATTATACTTTATTTTCCTTCTAGTTTACTTCATACAGCTAATACAGTATGATCATCACCACATCTTTATGTTTTAACTCTATATAATAAGGATATAAGGATGCTTTCAATCCCTGTATTTTCAGAATAAGTTGATCTATAAATGAAATCAGCTGAATCTTCACTATTTACATACTTCTAGTAACTTATAGTTTTTGGGGATTAAAGAGCTAATTGGACAATTATTGCTGCTTTACAAACTTTCTTTCAACAGTTGTTTTGGCCGATTCGAGTATTTTTGACTCAATTATTCTTCACCAAAATCTCAATCCGACCATCACGGGGAGCGTTTGAAAACAGATTCATTTCACTGGAAGCTCGTTGATATTTGCTCCTGAAATGAATCCTGTTTAAAACTCGTGTTTCTTTCTGTGTGTTCTCATCAGACAGAGTCGCAGAGGAAGACGAGCAGTTTGCATCGACTAGATTGAAAAGAACATTTGTTTCTTGTCAAGAATAAAAAATGCTTCTTATGTGGAACCATCTGGTTTCTGGGTTTGTTCACTTATTGGTTCAACAATTATTTGGATTTATTTCCTGCAAACATTTTCCCTTGTGCATTGATGTATATATAGATGCGGCTCTTCTCCAATCGACTCTCGTACGATTGTTTCAGATAAAAGAAATGATCATTTGTAAATTATATTTTGTGTTTACTCATTTTGTCTTTGTTTTAAATTCAACATCACAACTTTATTGGGAGAAATATGCAGAAATAGAGGAAGTCACGAGGGGGGGGGGGGGGTATTTAATATTAAAGAGGACAGAAGGACAGCTCCTTGTAACGGTCAAAAATGCCTTAAATTCAAAATGGCCGACTTCTTGTTGGGTTTAGGACATACCTCCAAGAGGCTTTTTTGCACGTCCCATCATGTTACATTTACTTTCCGAAATTTCATGTGGCTAGGTGGAACGCAGCAATGGGGCTACTCAAAGGGGCGCCATCGAGCCCTAAATAACCGATGGAGGCAGCAGTAGACCATCAGCTCCTGAGAGGTAGAATCACGTTTTAGTGAATGGAGTCTGGTGACATTAGGGTCTGTTTCTCTAATCTCATGTGCTGTAGTAAAACACTGACTGTGGAGAAGAATCTCATACAACCACTCTACTAAAGACACTCCGCTGTGTTCGTACCCTGAACGTGTCCGGGGAGCTGAGGTGGAACTTCTGCCGGATGTCCTCGGAGGCTCCGGCACACAGTCGGTAGAAGATGTGGTAGTTCCTCTCCTCTTTGCTTTGTCTGCAGATCCTCGACTTCTCCAGCAGGTAGTGCGACACGAAGCCGCCCACGACGGCGTTCTGAAGACACACGAGATGCATTTTAAATCTCCTGAACACCAACCGACTGCTGTAGCCTCCGTCAGAGCACTGCTACTCAGAAAACGAATGACGGACTTTGAAAGGAAGTGAAAATATGAATAAAATATCATTAAAATCGCATTTTATATCTGTTTAAACGGAGGAAACGGCTGTTAATAAAGTAGGAAATCTAGAAAAATCCAGAGCAATACAATAGAAACTGTGTGTAGAGCACGTATATATGTAAATATTCTGATTTACCGCAGGTCTGCAGAGACAAAAGAGCAGAAATGATCATAACTGCAGAAGCGGAGGCCTCATCACTTGTATTTTTTACCCTGTGTAAGCGTCTTAGATGACACAAGAATATTGTGTTTATTAATGAACGCAGAGATGAAGATGAATACAAAGAGTTCATGCTGAACAACCACAGCTCTGAGGCTTCATGTGTAATTTATAGCATCTCTTTGTGTCTGTGAAACACTCGTGTGACGTCGTTAACGTTAATGCTCTTTGATTAAAGCACCTTCTCGTTGAAGTGGATCTCCACAAACTTTCCGAAGCGGCTGCTGTTGTTGTTTCGGACCGTTTTTGCATTTCCGAACGCCTCCAGCAGCGGGTTGGCTGAAAAAACAACAACAACCGGAGTCACGAAACACAAACGAGAGAATTAATTAAAAGTTCTGATAGAAAAGAAGAGCAGCAGTCTGACCTTCCACGATTCTCTCATCGATGTCCTGACCGGTTCCATATGAGCTCGTCAAGTATCTGTCAGCAGAAACACACAGTTTTCCATCGACACATATCTCTCTCTCATTCATTCATTCATTCATTCATTCATATATTCATTCATTCATTCATTCATTCATATATATATATATATATATATAGTACAGTGAAGCAAAGTGCAGTGAACACAGGTACAGTTAGATGAAGTGCAGTGAACACAGGTACAGTGAGGTATAAAGTGAAGTGAAGTGAACACA
>NW_022280064.1:4788412-4790662 GCF_004355925.1 Anarrhichthys ocellatus | reverse complement strand
GTGAAGTGAAGTGAACACAGGTACAGTGAGGTATAAAGTGAAGTGAACACAGGTACAGTGAGGTATAAAGTGAAGTGAAGTGAACACAGGTACAGTTCGATGAAGTGAAGTGAACACAGGTAGTTAGATGAAGTGAAGTGAACACAGGTACAGTGAGGTATAAAGACGCAGCGTCGTCCTCACTTGAGCACAAACTTGGTGTTCTCGGTCTTCCCGGCTCCGGACTCCCCCGAGACGATGATGGACTGACTCATCTTCAGGACCTTCATGTCTCGGTACGCCTTGTCAGCTGCAGGCAGAAGCAGCAGTTAGATTACCACAATCGTTTAAACGCATATTAATCTTTCAGTCATTTAAATGAAGTCTGAGGGAAGACAGGAACAGCTGTGACGTTCAGAGGACCGTGGGAAGTCTGAGCGCTGACTGCCACCTGCTGGACGGGTGAGGAACTACAACAGGATGTTGTTAATGAATACAATTATTTACACTATTTTATTAAAAATGTTATATATTGTAGTGGTATGTACATAATTAATATTGTATTTTACATAGTCTCTCTTTTATTTATTTATAAGAACAATTGTAACGTACAAATTTCACCTCCGGGGATCACTAAAGTATTCTGATATACTGTCTATATATATATATATAAACCCAGTTCCTGAATAAGCGTACTAGAGTAAGCAGCAGAGGTTGTTGAGGTGTTGAGACTCACCGATGGCGTAGACGTGAGGCGGCAGCGTTCCCAGAGAACGACCTCGGTACTTGCTGATGGTCTCCGCAGAGTAAAGCTTTGGGAGGTCATAGTACGGGTTCACCGCTATCAGGATGTTAGCTACAAACGTCTGGAGGAGGAGGAGGAGGAGGAGGAGGAGGAGGAGGAGAAGGAGAAGAAGAAGAAGAAGAAGAAGAGAAGCAGGGAGAGGAAGAAGAAAAAAATAAAGAAAGGAAGAAGAAACAGAAGAAGGAAAAGGTGGAGGATAAGTAGGGGAAGAAGAAGAAAGAAGAGGGGAAAAAAGAACGGGAAAGAAGAAGAAGAGAGAATGAAGAGAAGAAGAAGGATGAGAAGAAGGAGAAGAGCAAACATCACTTAGGAACAGACGTTGAGGAGAAGAAGTGAACCACTAACAGCATCAAAGCTGCAGCCTCATCACTGAATGTTGACTCAGTGTTCTTCACTTTCCTACATTTCCCAGAAACCCCTGTTCAGTTCAACAGTGCTTCAGATTCCTGCTTTCAGCTCTTAAGGACAGAGAGCGATTGATTGATTCTTGTAGTTCATAAAGAGACTTTCAGCTTCAGTGTTATCAGCTGATCGATACGTCTGCAGCATTTAAATAACACAAGCTCTTAATAATCTCCTCCAATCTGAATAAATGGATAATAAATGGATTATTAATTGTTCTTCTCACATCAAACAAAAACAAAACATTCTAACTTATTATGTTATTTACCCAAATAAAATCGACATCACATCCTGACAATATGAATATATCAAACAATATAAATCGTCTTCTTAATCCCCGTGTTTCACAATATGAGATTATGTTATGTTTTAGAGCAGAATCCTGCACATGAATCACTGTGTTACTGTCTGATCTTTGAATATATTGAACTATCTGAATGAGACTCAATAAACTATGAATGAACCTTAAATATGAGAAAGATGGAGATTCAGTTCCCTCTTCAGCCACTAGAGGTCAGCGTGCACCGAGTCTGATCCACGTTCACATGTGTAAATAACTCACATAAATCTTGTCTTTGCTGTATCTCACACGGACGTTGTTGAGCAGAGTGGCTTCATTCAAGTACATCAAAGAACCTGAGACACACAGAAAGTACTCGTTCAACAACAAAGTCTTTATGAACACGTATGAAAGGAAAAGATTGAGTCGCATTTACAAACTGTAAAACATTGTGAGAGGATGATGCTAAGAACATATGATTTATTAAAACAGAAACATCTTCACACCATCGTGATGAAAACAAGACACAAAGTTTAACTTTAAGTGTAAAAACGTCTTCATGTAAAGTTCTGATGATAAACGTTTGAGTGAATAAAGACTAATAAACTTACAGTTGTCCTCCACATGTTTGTTGACGTCGTCCTCTGCAGGAAAGACCTGGTTCACTGCAGCCAGGAAGGTCTGCAGAGGAAGCAAGGACAGAGGAATGAAGGGAAGGAAAGGAGAGTTAATGGAAAGAAAGGAGAGTTAAGGCAAGGACAGAGGAATGAAGGGAAGGAAAGGA
>NW_022280064.1:4787297-4788402 GCF_004355925.1 Anarrhichthys ocellatus | reverse complement strand
GAAAGAGGAATTAAGTGAAGGAAAGGAGAGTTAAGGGAAGGAAAGGATCGTGAATCGTCAAGTAAAATAGATCAAACAAGTAAAACTAAGAATCTATTTGTCGACGAGTCTTCTCAGAGTGAAAGAAGATTATTTGAGTTTCATGAGATCAGTTATCTGTGGAGCTCATTTTAATGATTCATATCCTCCTGGTAGTTTAATCTATAACTATACATCATCATTTATTAGTTGATTTATATTCTGTATTAATAATCTAATATCTGTGAACTAAAGATGTCAAATAAATAGTATAAAATGGAAATACTCAAGTGAAGTACCTCAGAACCGTACTTAAGTACAGTACTTAATAATTCCTCCACAGTCTATACTGTTTACTTTGCTACATAGTTTTAAACATGATATCTTATGAAGTACTTTGTATTGTAGAAGTTAACCCGAGGTTCCCAAACCTTTTGTTGTGAGACTTTCTAATAAATGTCATATTTCAGATAAGCTCCAACAAACAAACACACATTTACCCTCTAAACAAACAGAACAAATCACCCACTGAAGCAAACCGCTCCTTTAATGAGAGCTGCAGCGCTCTGAGTGTTAACGCGACCTCACACTTTACTCTCTTATCCAACAACGAGGTGACGTACAGTCGCCTCGTTCATGCTGCACATTCTCAGCCCAAAGCGGACGCATTCCACAACGCTGTGAGGACAGAAGAGGAGGAGGAAGAGGAGGACGAGACCAATCAGGAAAGAACAGAAGCTAAACTCTGTTCCCACTTTCATCACCAGTAAGGAGAGAAACAGCAACCGGGTGCAGTTTGTTCCAAGTGGCTGTTAAACGTGCACCGCCGTCTTTGCTCTAAATTCTCAAGTTTTTTAAGTTATAACTTCTATTTTAAAGGCATTCTTGGCATTTCTTGTCAAAAGAGCTGAAGAAGTGAACTCCTCTCTCCACATGTGAGTCACATACTCAGCGTCAAACTGCAGTTCCTCAAACGGCCACTTGAGGCTCTAAAAGCGAGTGACTCCCCATCAGGCTCGTTTAAATGTTTGGTCTAAAAACGCGTAAAAAACCGACCATGTCGCTTTTTAAATGTTATCCAATGAGC
>NW_022280064.1:4785022-4787197 GCF_004355925.1 Anarrhichthys ocellatus | reverse complement strand
ATAGACGTCTATGTTAAACTGCCAAACAGCAGAAATGAGCATGTTGACCTCCTAGTAGAAAACACGGTCTTGGTCTCTATAGCTAACATCCCCGTTCTGTATGGGGGTGAATATTTCATACGACTCACCCGTTTGAATCATATTTAGTTGGTCATAATTGAAGGCGTGGCCTCTTTGAGTGACTTCAGCTCCGCCCTCTCATCCTAATAAGGTCGTCTTGTTCGTCACACTTGATGTGTTCAAGGGCCTCCGGACAGCTTGCGGCGTTTTTTTATGCAAACTACGACGAACCTACAATCAGACTGTGTGTCTGGAGACACAGAGTCTCGTCTGATGAGGAATAACGATCAGTGTTTGGCCTCAAATATCTGTCGACAATATACTTCCAGAGGATCCGAGAGTAGCTGGAAATATTCATCATATCATACTTATTAAATAGAAACTAAAAACCTCCTATTCAGTCTGGCTCGTGTTGTGTTAAAATAAAGTTTTTCTTATTATTACATCTGAATTTATACAGTGTCTTCTCTGTTTTTACGCGATGGTTTTTGTATTTATAGGCATTTTATTTTTATTTTTTTTACAGTTTTACCATGTTCAATTTATTCGGAATTGTAATTCTATTTATTCATTATTTTTCTTAATTTAATTGTTCTCTCCATCCTCTATTTCATCTTGTCAATCATTTGTAAAGCACTTTTAGTTTGATTTGTTTAAAAGGTGCCATTTAAATACAACTACAGATTACTTATAATAATAATAATAATAATAATAATAATAATAATAATAACCGGAGTGACACTGAGGCAGATCACACTGATTTACAGGACAAAGAGTCGTCCTCTGTGGGTATCATGCTCCGTGTCCGTCTCCTGACGTCCAGCGGTAGGATTTCTGCCAGCAAGTGAACGCATCGTCACACACTGGCACCGACTGTCGTCAGCCGGACAGACGGACCTTGTTCTGATACAGAGAGCGGATCTGATGGTGCACGGTGTGAAATAATGTGACAGAGATCTGATGCTGCTTTAACAAGAGAAGCAAAGCCTTCTCACTCCACCTATCAGATGCTTCAGGGTCAAGACTTCTGGTCAAGACTCCGATCATGTGACCGACAGTAAGGCTCAAAGATCCGGTTTCATGAGCTCTGATCAGAGGAGCAAAACCACACCAGAGGTCTACGAGAGTCAGCAGGTAGTAAACAGGTCTTCATATTATCTCATGATCTAAACTTCAGGATAACAGAAGAACCAACAACAAACCTGCTCTTCATGAGACGCCAGTCACAACTCTACGGCTCTCATGCAGAAAACGAACTAGAAGTGATGCCTCTCATTAATATTAAGTGTCCTCTGATCTCTGATGTCAGCTCACACATTCATAACGCAGTCGACATTAAATATTATGAGTCTTTGCAGTGTGAATGTAACAAACACACGATGCGTGACTTCTGACTGCAAAAATAAAGATCAGAAAATGTGTCAAAGATCCAGACTGAGCACAGATTTAAATTAAAGACGAAAGACCAAAATACTCAAAGACACAACCCACAGGCCAGAACTATACAACAGAAAGTACTGTCTTCAAAATCAAACTAGTACATCGTGATCCAGGTACTACACGTCTGACATTCCTGAGAAGGAGCCTCTGAAAATCTACGGTTTGAGCATCAAACACCCACGAAGAAGAGAGCGCCTGTGACCATGGAGACCCAGAGTCACGCTGGGTCGCAGCCAACAGCGACATCAGCACTGAATCCTGTTTACTGTGCGTCAGACACGAGACGATGTGATAAAAACCTCATGTCCGGGACAGAATAATTCCTTGATTTGAGCCCCACAATCATCAAAATGTGCTTAAAACATACTGGAATCACTTAACATGTTGATGATGAACAAAGTATTGTATTAAAGTATATTTGGTTCATCACTTGATGGAACAAGATAACTTTTGTGCAATAACTTGTGCAAAAGTTCGTATGTGCACACACAGCTAGCTTCATCTATTGGGACTTGAGAGCAGCGTGAAATCAATTTTAACTGAATCAAGAGCTTTATAGTTAAACATTGTAGTAAAAGTAGAAGATTTGAGAAAATGTTTGGTTTTTTTTTGGGGGGGGGGGGGGGGGTTTATTTCTTTTTTTTTTTTTTTTTTTTTTTTTTTTTTTTTTTTTTT
>NW_022280064.1:4781463-4784922 GCF_004355925.1 Anarrhichthys ocellatus | reverse complement strand
TTATTTTTTTTTATAAATTGTATTTAAAAAAAATTATATTTATCTAAATTATTTTTGTTATTATTAATTTTGTTTATAATGATGTAATTTCTATTAACTTCCAACGCGTATTCTGAAAATCTATACAAACAAAACAAGATTTAAGAAATGTGTTAATTTACCCAGAAAGTAGAAATGACACACACACACACACACACACACACGCGCACAGAGACACACACGCACAGAGACACACACGCGCGCGCACAGAGACACACGCGCGCGCACAGAGACACACACGCACACACAGACACACGCGCACACACAGACACACGCGCACACAGACACACGCGCACACACAGACACACGCACACACACAGACACACGCACACACAGACACAGACACACGCACACACAGAGACACACGCACGCACGCACAGAGACACACATGCATGCACAGAGACAGAGACACACACACACACACACGCACACACGCAGAGACACACGCACGCAGAGACACACGCACGCACAGAGACAGACACACACACAGAGACAGACACACACACACACAGAGACAGACACACAGACACACACACAGAGACACACACACACAGAGACAGACACAGAGACACACACACACAGAGACAGACACACACACACACAGAGACACACACACAGACACAGAGACACACACACACACACACACACACACACAGACACACACACACACACACACACACACACACACACACAGAGACACACACAGAGACACACACAGAGACACACACACCCACACACACAGACACAGAGACACACACACCCACACACTTTCTCTGATGGTCTGGTGTTTTATAGGCCGACCGTACACACACTTAGCGAGGAGGCTCTCGGTCACTGATGCATTCTGGGAAAAACAGATTACGGAGACAGACACGGAGCTCGGCGGGTTCCCACGGCGACGGGGCTCTCGGTGACATTAACAGCTTTGCGGTGAATTATTGGCGAAGCGGCTAACGAGGAACGTCCGTTTGTCTCGTCGTGAAGAGACACTCGACTTCACATGAAGACAGTAAGAGTAGAGCTGAAAGAGCTGAATCATTGAGGGAACGATGCTCCTTCCACCAAAGAACATGAAGACGCATTCAAATAAATAGTAATCATTAACACACAGAAAGAAGCACAGGAAGCTAACGCTGTGAGAGAGCCAGGAGAGGAATAAACCTTTAGTGCTCTTTAGTGATCTCTTCTGAAGGAAATAAGTATATTTACATTTGAACCTTCAAAGAGTGCGACGATGATTTAGCACCAACAATATCAATGCAGCAGAACTACAGATACCGTCTTCTTCCTCATCTATAACCTACATCACCCACAATGCAACTTGAGATTCAGGTGTGCCATGCTGTGTTCACAATGTTAGCTTAGCATAGCACCGATCGATCCAGACTCCGTTCAGAACACAAGTATTTTAACAGTTCTTTGCTTGTCGTCTTGAGGAGAGAACTAACAAAACATGAATTCAGACTTTTTACAAATCTGCATCATTATGAAGTTATTTCAGCTTCTTTTTCATCTGTTTGTTGTGATTAAATCTCAGCTGAACCCGTGTATTCTGGGTTCATAGTAGTGAACCAGACAACGTGTGTCTTGATAGACACAGTTATGAACCAGACAACACGGCGATCGTTTGTATTTATATTATTAAAGTTTGGTGTGAACACATCATGCTAGTTAGCAGCTAATGTAGCCCGGAGCCGCTAGCCTGCAGCAGAGACGAGCACCTTCTTACCCAACTCCACCTCCAGATCATTGTTGTTGCATTTAGTGTAGTCTTCAGACTCAAGTGACATCACATGAGTCGTCTCAAAGACGCTAAGGTTCATGGGTATTAAAAAGCCGGCAAACCAAACTGGCAGAAGGAAACTAAAAAGGGGAAACGTTTGCTCAGAAGGCCAAAACACAACAAAACAAAGAGATAAATGTATCTTTAAAGGTCGGCTCACCTTTCCCTTCTTGAGAGGTTCGATGCTGAGGCTGTCGGCTCCGATGTCCACGATGGTTCCCAGCTGGAACCCGTCCGCCGGGTGGGGCGCCCACACCGGCTTCCCGTCCTCCATCGCTCCGCTCTGACGACTCTGGAAAAACAAGCCGAGCAGTCAGAGGAAAAGCTGCAGTGTGTTCTGCATTTCATGTGAAACTTTATTAAAGTTCAAGAAAGTTACAGCATTTCTCTCCCTGAAAAAGTCCTGTTAAGTCATATGGATAATAAAAGATGATGCTAACTGCCACAAGCAGACGTTTACATGTCGGATTAACTTGTCTACATGTTACGCGGTCGCTTCAGTTTGGAGATGAATTATTGAAAATCTAAATAACGGGAGCGCTCGTCAAACTGCATCGACTCTCTCGTGATGTTTGGCTCTGAGCTCTCTGGGGCTTCGTGGAAGCCAACAAACCAATTACAGTGTTATTGAGTGAAACCAGCAGCTGATGGTCTGTTGTGGTGCTGAAGCTGGTCCCTCAGCTGATGGTCTGTTGTGGTGTTGAAGCTGGTCCCTCAGGGACGAGCTCCGATACTCACAGCCGAGAATAAACTGAACCAGCCAAGTGTTGCTGCTTTGTAATCGTCTCATTTGGGAGACAGTCTAGCCAGCTCTTGTTCTGTAATCAGTGCTGCATTACAATCAAACGTTATTAAATATTAACGCGTTTAAACGCCTGGCTAGTTAGCTAGCTAGCTTTGCCTGTTCCACCATGTTTTCATGCAATAATGACAGAACATAAAGAGCAACATATAAACCGCTGGGCGTGGTCGACGCACCCTTATACAACGGTTCGTACGTTGGTTGTTAAACTAATGTACCGTCTTTGTCTCATTTTCCGACACGTTAACGGTGTTTTAATGAGAGTATTTATGTCATTTGTAACAGTTTGCGTCTGATAATCTCTGATCGAGCTTCAACTAGTTCATGAGATTCAGAAAGGTTCACAAACTCAGTCCGTGACCTCGACGTTTTCTCGCTTCACTGTGGTGAGAATGAACTCGGCTTGAGGCCTGAATGTAGAGGAAAGGTTGCTGGTAACTCATTGTCAGGGCCGTAAAACGTGAACAAAGCACCAGACTGCATTTCACTTTGTGATATCTAATGAGAAGAGCTCCGGACAGACGGTACCCGACCCCCAGCCATGGAGGCTAAACTCTGTCCTCCCTCAGAAGGAAGCTGCTCTGACGAATAGATAAGTGAGGATACGAGATCACTGTCTATCACATCTATCACATCTATCACTATCTATCACATCTATCACATCTATCGCATCTATCACTATCTATCACTATCTATCACATCTATCACATCTATCAGTATCTATCGCATCTATCACATCTATCACATCTATCAGTATCTATCACATCTATCACTATCACATCTATCAGTATCTATCACTATCTATCAGTATCTATCACTATCTATCACATCTATC
>NW_022280064.1:4776666-4781363 GCF_004355925.1 Anarrhichthys ocellatus | reverse complement strand
ATCTATCACATCTATCACATCTATCAGTATCTGATCCACGTCACCTCCTGGTGAACGTGAACGAGACTTCCAATGATGATGAGAAACAGATTCTCAGTGAACTAGAGACACGAGTTCTGCCTCCACAGCACAAAGAACAAGAAGAGTACGAAGCATAAAACATGAGATATGTGAGCAACAATAGAGAACTTATCGGATATAGTTAACACTCATCAGGCTGCTCTCATCATCATCATAGTTGCAAAAAGCCACGAAGAAATAAAGTATTTCGTAGATATCCCACCAAATGATTTCATATGTGATCCTCGTAATCATGAACCAGGAAGTAAAAAGAGCGCTGAAGCACACAGAGATCTCTCTGCCTCGTTCCTCGTGTTATTCATCACCTAGCTTTTATACTGCAGTAGTTATTTTAACCGGAACCAGAACCTTTAACCTTTAAGTTGACTGAGGATGGAAGTTTATTGTGAAAAGACGAGCATGTGACGAGTAGAAACGTAAACGTGTGGCTGGACTTTAGCAGGAAAACGCACCGAGAATGTGTAACTTTTCATAAGATATCATACGAACCGTTGTGTGACGACACGCTGCACTAATGAATCAGTAGAAGAAAAAGTATTCAGAGCCTTTACTCTGATCAACGCAGCAAGACCACAAATTAAAAATGTTCCACGGCCTGTATTCAAACGGTTACTGAAGTTAATGTACTTTAAAGTACTTTAATGATACAGCAGTCTGGCACCAGTAGTGTTGAGTTACTACTCTCTAGAATACGGAATTATTATTATTACTGATGCATTAACATGAAGGCATTGTTTTATCTGGAAATCATTCAAACTATTTCATATAATGTTACATTCAATTTAAAATAATGTATAATGTCCTATAAGCTGATGAAACAGTTTGTATCTAAAATATTAATATAGTTTTAAAGTCTATGTGTAATATCTCCCTCTGAAGTGGAGTAAAGTATTACAGCATGAATTCAAAGTAGTACAATAAAGTAACAGTACTTGAGTAAAAGTATTTAGTTACTTAAAGAACAAAGTGTTGATTCAAACGCCCACCACGAACATTCATTACCAGTAAAGTCTCTTTGATAAAAATATCTCAACATAATAATCTTACATCAGGAATGAAATAAAGTTGATTCAGATAAATGAGGTGAAGTTAAAGTCAGAGTTTGTTTCTACCGGCACACAGGAAGTGATGTCATCCTGAGACGCCAATAAAAACTGGATGAAAGAGGTAATAAATGTGAGTTATATAGTTGTTCATGCAACCTTGGAAATTAAAGATTCTGTGACTTCCTCCTGACCTCAGATCTGTTAACAAGAGGCAACCTCCAGTGAACCCGATGCTTCACGTGTTAAAGCTGCATTCTCTCTAGTGTCCACCAGGGGGCGACTCCTCTGGTTGTATAGAAGTCTATGAGAAAATGACTCTACTTCTCTCTTGATTTATTACCTCAGTAAACATTGTAAACATGAGTTTATGGTCTCAGTCTCTAGTTTCAAGTCTTCTTCAATACAGCATGATGTTCATTTAGTACATTATGGTCCATTTAGAGTCAAACAGACCATAAAGCAGGGGATGCTTTAGGGCGGGGCTACTGTGATTGACAGGTCTCTACCAGAGACATATACGGAAGATTTATTTGTCTTCATTGCAGCTCTAATCTAACGTCAACTAATATTTGATTAATTGTGCAAACTTACGACAGTCGTCAAAGGATTTCATGCGTTCTGCTTATGATTCAACTTAAATATTATTCATGATCATATTGTTATAATTAAAAGAAATATAAATGTTTTATTTTCCACACGTGCACAGTGAAATGCATAATCAATAACATTATTAAGAATTAGAATAAAGAGATATTTAAATGATTAAAACTATAAATATTCAGTATGTAATAAAGTATTTAAATACTGTAATTCTTCCAGCATATAAAACATGTAAATAACATCATAACATTTGCACACGTCTGCTTGTAAAACATGTAAATGTTGAGGACAGAAAGTCTCATTTTAAATTCTTTATCACGTCTGCAAGCTCAGAAATTATTCATCGTGAATTTCTGACTTTTCAAACATTCATTTCCTCACATTAAAGCAGAGACACTGCAGCTAATGGTATCTCCAGTAGACGCCTCATCCTCACTATAGACCGGGTTATATATTCTGGTCATGATGGTGTTTACTGGAACGGTGAGTGAACAAAGTTCATTTGAGGGAGAAAATGCAAATAAACCGGATTAATAAATTCAAATGGATTTAAAACGACTCGCTTTAAAGAGCATCTTTAAAACAATGAAGAGGGTTTGTTCTGGTTTTGACGTCTTGAAATGTCTCGTTTTGTCCGAGCAAAACTCAAAAACCCCGAAAAAAATCTGACTGTAGGATCGGATAAGACGAGAGAAAAACAGCAAATCCTCACAAGTGACGAGCTGGAAACTCTAAAAATGACAACACGTCATAAACACTGAACAGCTTTTACAAAGAAAAAGCTTGTTTTCTGTCTTTCTACAGATAAAGAAACAACTCGAGCTGTTCTTCACAACACAGAGACTCAACGTCTCATCATTTACATCAGTTACATATTCAAACGTATAATGCTGCTGAAACAGCTGCTGTGCTGTGAAACCTGAAGGCAACATATACGATAAGAGCAGAAAGAGATGTGATGACAAATAAACTAATATTTATATTTATTGCAGGTTAATAAACCGTCACTTTACCTCAAAGAGAAAAACGTCTCGGAAATGTAAAGCTTTTAAAGAAAATGTAATATAGTCAATATAGCCGTGTAGTCCGAGTTTAATTATTATATTTTTACGTCGTTTTTTGTGCATCAGTCTCTTCAGCTTCTCTCCATTTTCATATTTTTTTGCACTTTAAATTGCATTTAAAAAGGTAATTTAAAAATAAACTTGATTAAATGATTGATTAATTAAACATTGATATAAAATATCAACTGTAAAAAGTTTGACATACACGACGTCATCGGTCAAAGACATGCATTGAAGTGTCTTCGCAGTGAGTCGGGTGTACTGTCCCTTTAAGAGAAAACCCTTTAAAAGCTCCTGATGGGAACAAACTGAGTTCAGTTCAGAAGTGGAGCTGCAGCAGCTGTTAGTTAGAGAGTCTGAGAGGAGACACTTCCACACAGTGTGTGTGTGTGTGTGTGTGTGTGTGTGTGTGTGTGTGTGTGTGTGTGTGTGTGTGTGTGGACAGACAAACAGCTGATTGTTGGAGAGGCATCAGTGGTCACGTGATGTGTTCAGGGACCCTGAGGGCAGATTGACAATAGCAGAGCGACAGGCTGTCCTTCAACCCTACTGTACGGGTCTCCAATTAATATACATTTATATGTATATAAGGTCATTAAATCCGAAAAAAGTGCAAGCATCTCAACTGTGGGGATCTGCCGCTTTTCTTCGTCTTCTATAATAATAAACTGAATATCTTCAGGTTGTTCATTTTGTAGCATTTTCAAAAGTTTAAATCGATAAAATGATCTTCAGTTTAGTTAATATGAATTACTTCTCTTTCTGTTATACCTCCAACACATCTGATTGTTTATTTGCTTTGTTTTGAAAGGTGCTGAATAATAATAATAATTATTATTATTATTATTATTGGTCATTATATTTTTATATTATTGTAATTAATGACTTTATTTCCTCCTGAAATGTTTTAAAGTGGTTCAACAATTGAAGAACTTTGTAACTCTTTGTATAAATAAAGTTTATAATGATGATAATAAACATAACGTCACGTTTTCCCCTTTTGAAGGATGACATTCTTCCTCCTCCTCTTCCTCCTCTTCCTCTACTGCGTCGTGATATTTCAGATTATGGCAAAGTGGGCGAAGAGACACAGAGACAAACCCGAATGCGAGACGATCTTCGGCTGAACCCATCAGACGACGGCAGCTATGCGGGCGGAGACAACGAGAGCTGTGATTGGTCGGAGTCACACACACGCAACAAAGACAGAGCACCTGCAGACCGGAGAGTCTTTTCGTGCGGTAAACAAAGGCTGGTCTGAGATCAAACAAAGAGCGATGATGTTCTCTTTTTTAAATGTCAGAACTCTTATTATGAATATTACCCAGCATGCCACACCCACAGCAAGGCCTCGCCACAACAGGGTGTGTTCAGGGACCGCAGGATTAGCAGGTGATTCCGATCAATGAGGCAGAAACACACACAGGAGGCAAATATGCTCACGATTATTGAATGTTTTTGCACCAAAAGAAAGTTTTAAATGTTGTTTTTCATTATTTAATTCCACTGTTCAACAAGTACCGTCATCTTTGATGGAAAACGTAATTTTTCAACTGTAAAATCATCTTTTTGCCAAAAGAAATCTTAGTTTTTAATAACTAAATCTGATAGGATCTTTTGCTAAAAAATGGAAATAAGAACATGAACTTTTCTTTTTCAGCCTCAAAGATCAGACGATCACGTTTCTGATGATTTCAGCAAAGCTGACAGGAATTCGCTGAAGTTTTACAAAAACTCCCACAAACGGTTTAAAGATTGACGAGAGTCATCCTCCTCAAGGCGAAGTCTAATGCCAATAAAGAGTCACGAGCAGCTGAAAGGTTGAACATTACACACAGCGCTGGTACATTAGAGAGTCTCACACACACGACCTCCAGCACTGGTACATTAGAGAGTCACACACACA
>NW_022280064.1:4774736-4776656 GCF_004355925.1 Anarrhichthys ocellatus | reverse complement strand
TCTCACACACGACCTCCAGCACTGGTACATTAGAGAGTCTCACACACACGACCTCCAGCGCTAGTCAGGAAGTAGAACTACAGGAAGTAGAACTACAAAACCTCTCAGACAACATTTACTTCTAGATGTATTAACCGGAGGCTCAGATAATAATCTTAAAGTGTAAATGCGTCAAAGAAGCTTTGATCTGATTGGTCAGTCGCCTCCTTAGAGACTCATTCTGAGATGGAGTTAACCTTTGACCTTTAACCGAACCAAATGGTTTCTGTCATGATCGTACGAGATGTTTAGCGAGAAACAAACCATCTTGAATGTGAGGACACGTTAATAATAAAGAGTTAAAAACAGTCCGTTTCTGATGAAGTCGTCTCATCGTGGAAGGCTTTGCAGCGTTTTAAACTTTCATTTCAAGCGTAAAGCTTTTATTTCCTTTGTATCTCCTCTGACTCTTGTTTTCTGGAGGTCTTGTTAATCTGTCCTCTGTGAGGTCACTTCCTCTCAGCAGATAAACAGACAGACATTACGCAGAAGAAGAAAGAGTGGAAGCGTCCGGCTCGGACACAGCGAGGATCAAAAGCACCGTCAGCTTATTCACCCAGCGGCATCATGGGAGAAAAAACAGAAACATTCTCCCGTGTCTGTGCAGCAAAGACAAATCAACCTGAAGACGAGTTCCTGCTGAACGAGTCGAGAGAAGAAGACGTTACGTAACAGACCTGCAGTGGAGAGAGCTGCTGAATAGAACAAGAGATATCTGAAGGGAAAGACTCTAATATTATGTTCTCACAAACAATCTACTCCTCCTGATTATAAACGCCGGTTATTTTGCCAAAAGACCAACAACATGGCCGCCACAAAGAGCCCAATAACCACCAAACAACCACCAACCACCATCTTTATTAGAGGAATTAAACTACTTGATACGTCAGCACCAACCGGACTATATATACGTATTATCAGGTATCTGATATAGGACTGCAGCCAACAAATATAGTCATTATTGGTTCATATTTTCTAGATCAATCGTTTAGTTTAAGAGTGAAACAAAAAGTTAAATCTTTCTTTCTCAAAGTCGATGCTCTTTAAATGTTTGTTGTTTAATATCCACATTTGAGGGACTGAAAACAGAATTTTCTGCCATTTTTGCATGAAAAATTACTATTACGACAAATTATCCAAATAGTTGGCGATTTTTTTTTCTGTTGTCGACTCGTCGTTAACGCTCAAATCAAAACCAAAGATTAAAAGATCGTTTTAAATACTTTGAGATTCTTACTTTTGTTTAGTTAATCTTTGATCGAATAGTTTCTGAACTATTTGTCATTAAGAAGTTTGGAAAAAACGATTTATTCTCGATCTGAAACAATAAGTCTTTATCTTTAAATATTCAGTGAGGATACAAACTCAACACGTTTTTAACAATTTTCTGACATTTTACAAAACAAATAACTTAATTAATCTAGAAAACAATCAGCAGGATTAACCAATAATGAGAACAATCGGAGGCCGAATGCCCGATCTCGCAATGTTAGGGAAGCTAAAATAAATACTCGAAATGTAAAGGATTCGTCCGTGGCCCAGAATGCATCTCTCCACTAAGTTTGATGAAAATCAAGCTGGTAGTTGTTCTGTAATCCTGCTGACAAACAAAGTGAAAACATAACCTCTTTGGTGAAATAATAAGCAGTAATTCAGATGATTTAAGTCTTCAAACAGATTCTAAAGCAGGAAGAGGAACAAGTTCAGAGCTGTGAAGTCGTCCCGAGTCAAAGAACATGAAGAGAGAAGGAGCCGGACTAACTCGGCTCAAAGTCCTCGTGAGAAAAGCAGAGAAACGAATGAGCCATGTGACGACACCAGGAAGCAAGATATATAAACATACTGTGTGTGTGTGTGTATATATATATATATATATATATA
>NW_022280064.1:4734746-4739736 GCF_004355925.1 Anarrhichthys ocellatus | reverse complement strand
CACACACCTGTGTGTATCTGTGTGTGTGCCGGAGCAGGATAGATGTTCTTTCTCTGATCTTTAGAGCTCCATTAAAAACACGTCAATGAAGAAAAGGAAGATACGAGAGGAACCAATGTTCTCACATCGGAGTCATGTTCTAATTATTAGATTCATTTTATGGCTCTTTTATTTACTATACACACATTTATTTTACTTTCTCAGTTTATATTTTTACTTATTAATTTGCTTATTGTTTGTACCAATCTCAAAAACAATCCTACATCTTATATATCATCAGTTTTATGTCTGAGACATAATTATTATTTCATAGTTGAGCATCATTCCGTCTGTATAATATTCTTTGGCTCAAATATATTTAAAATAAAAACATGAACAATAAGAACTTAATTACAAAAGAAGTTAACCGAACCGGAAAACAAAAACCAGAAACTCAAGGAGCAGAATGAAGTCGTAATGAAAGTAAAATGTGATTAAACTGTGCTGAGTCGCTCGTCTCACCTCGAAGAAGCTCTCCACGTACTGCAGGACGTAGACTCCACAGTCGCTGAAGTTGTCCTGCTGAGGCACTCGGGGACTCGAACCCTTCATCTGGTCTTTACCGAAGCTCCTCTGGCTCTCTTTACGCACCTCCCACTCCACCTCCAGGTACCTAAAACAAGCGCACACTCGGTCACCACCGGGGACAAACACTCGATAACAATCAACAGGAAGCTTCAGAAAACAGTCTCAGTCATGCTGGAAAGATGTTAATATTAAAACCATGATTATTATTCTATGTTCTGGAACTACAGTTCCCATAATGATGTAAACAGGAAGTATGATGTTCTGCTGTTGGCTCCAGCTCCTGTTTTTAGCTTTTATTTGTTCACAAGTGGCAACATTAGAAATACACAGAATTATGTATTATGAGCTGGTGTTTGCCGTCTTATCACCGGATTACTCTGATACCGGAGAGAACTTAAAAACGGGCAGATTCTCAGATACATTCTGCAGTTTTAATGTTTACTTTTGTGGATTTATGGTTGAGATGTAATGACGTCATCAGGAAGTGTAAGTCACACTGAATCTAAATGAACTTCATGGTGTCTGTGCGCTCATATTTCTGCGATTGATGACTTTGAGGAGAAGTAGCTCGGGTACCTTAACTGCCTCCATGAGCTCAGTCTTTTATATAAAGACTGAATACTTTTATCACTTCAGGCTTATGAAACGTATTCAAATGAATAAATCTGAGAAGAGATAATCACTAATAGATTAGGCTTTGTTTCGGACGTTTTTCTGACGGAAGCGTTTGTCACACGTGATGTGTTCAAGGACTGTGGGAAAGATGATATAATGATGATCGTGACCATTTTTGCAACTTCTGGCTGTGATAAACGTAGTTTTGGCAATTGTTTAAAGAAAACATGATTTCCATCCCACCGGCTGGTTTTGGATTAATGCATAGAATATTATACCGACGACAATCACTAAAATAAAATCATTAAATAAAATCTGCTCACTCTCTGAGGGTTTTCACCACTGTCGACCTGGCCGGACCTCGCAGGGAATCCATGATGAGGATACAAGGCCTGAAGAAGAGAAACAAGGGTCAACAAACGTCTCTCTCCCTCTCCTCTCCTCTGCTGTGAGCGGTGCTGCCACCTGCTGGTGAAAAGACAGAAGTGCACCAACTTACTGTTTGCAGAGGTTCAGTTTGGCGGCCAGAGCGGAGGCGTCCGATCCGAGCGTGTCTTCAGCCAGCGTCCCGTCCTCACTGCACTCGTCCTGGAGACACAGACGGGAACTCATGAGAACTACAGTCCTAAAAGACTACATTCAGAGGAGACCGACAGGAAGTGAGGACGAGTACCTGACAGGAGCTCTGGTCGTCGGAGAAGGCGTCGTCGTCTCCTTTGGTTGAACTGTAGCAAACGCTGATTCTCTGCAGCTCACCTGAAGGAAACATGTTTTAATGTGGTGCATTTGGAACCAGATTAAAGAACTTGTTCATGGTAGAGTGAGGTCGTAACACTTTAGGAGAACAGGTGTATTTTCTGTATTAATGGATTCTCAGACGGACGATAACTTTGAGTGAATAAAATGCATTTAATTGAAACACTCGGCCTGTTAATAAAGGTAGAAATGTTCACTTGTGTATTGCTGCTCCGGCTCAGCCTGGTTGTTGCCAGTCACCGTCGTGGTCCTGGAAGCCTCCGGTCCTCCGTCTGTGAAGGCCGCGTTCTCCCTCGTGGAGGGTTCTGCCTCGGTCTGACTGTCCGTGGACGCCTCAGGGACGCCGGGGGACGGGTCCTCCTGGGAGCCGTCCAGCCCGTCTCCGTCCGGGGACAGAGGACGGCAGTGCTCCGGGAGATTCTCCTCTGACGGGGGGGTGCCGTGGTGGAGCGGGTTCTGCTCGTAGACCGGACCCCTGAGACCCGGGAAGCAGATGACGGCGAGGTACCAGTGAGCTCTGACAACACAAGACATTCAGTTATTATATATATTATATATGTATATATTATATATGTATATGTAAAAGCTTAAGTTATAGAGAAGACTCACGACTCATTGATGGGAACAAAGATGAAGTCCTTCTGGAAGAGATCTACGTGACGAGTCCACGTCTTCACCCGGTTGTGTTTCCTTTTCTGGATTCTGGAAAAAGATCAAAAAGCACAAGTTTGAGTTTGAGCGTCCAGCAGCAGGAACGTGATGACGTGTGAACGTGATGGAGCCTCACGGCAGGTTGGTGGTGTCGGGCGCGTTCCTCCGCTCTCTCTGGTTCAGTCTCTTGTAGAAGAACGAGCTGAACACGTGGATCCTTTGTGCGTCGTCCTTTTTCAACTTCTCCAGAACTAAATATCTAACGCAGACGAACAGCAGAGGACAAATCAAGCTTCATAAACACATATTTGGTATTTTATACTGTGGGACATCGTCGTTTTAATACTCACTTTAAATAAAAGTCTATGATGACGTCGTTGAGGAACTCTCCGTCGTTAAGGCAGTGGAGGTCTTCGTTAGTGACCGACATGCCTCCTTTGGCCGGAGGAGGAGGATAGACCATTAACCTGGAAGAGAAACATCACCAAACACACCGTCACACCGCTGAAGTCCAGCGGAGGAGGCTGGGTATCGATGCCCCGATGCATCCACCGATGGATGAGGAACCATTGATCCCCAGAGGACAACCGGGGCTGTACTGTTCAAAGCTTCACTCAGAACATCACAATCAGCATTCATTGTGTTTGAAACACGCATTTGTCAGATAAAGATCAAGCTACACTAATATTATTAGCATTATACTATGGATTGGATTCCAGTGGTGAATGCAGAGCATTGATTAAAGTCTAAATGTAACAGAAAACAGAAAGTATATCTCACAAAATATTCTGCTTCAGTTCATATTTGTTGGCGTTTAGTCTTTTAAAAAACATTTTCACTGTTTGCACACACAGAGAGGCAGCAGCTGCATTAACAGGGAACAAAACTACACATTCAACCGCAATATTTTTCGTACCGAAAGTCATTTTTACTCAAAAAAAAACTCCGCCGAGTACAGGAGGAAGTAACCAGAGAGAGCTGCTCACTTGACGATGGGTCCGGAGAAGGTGGGCTGGAGGTCGGTCATGTCCTCGTCCTCTTCCTCAAAGTATCCTCCGGTGTGTTGGCGGGTCGCCATCCGTGTGCGTGCGTGCACGGTGACCGGGCTCGCCGGGGGGGCCTGCGTCGCCTTAGTACCCGGGGATCCCTGTGAGACTCTGTGAGGACTTTGTGTCGGCTTCTCCTGCAGAGAGACGGAAATAAACAACCTCCTCGCTCATATCCGCCTGTAAAGATTCCAAAGATTGTTTTTGTTTTGTTTTAAATTCCTGCAGATTTTGTGGAAGAATACAAATGGATTGGACCAAACGCCACAGTTTAATATGTGAAGATGTGTGACGGCCCTCCTCCCATCATACACCAGCTGCCCGGTTGTGCTTCCTTCTGTTAGGTGCTGACTGGAGGCTCGTCAGCAGGATGAGCCTCACCTGTGCCGGTGTGGCTCATCCTTAACATACCCTCTCCAGTTGGCAGCCGGCTCTCTCTGGAAGCTGGTTTTTAAAATATGAGCTTCTAGTTTTATCACTTTAGAAACTGAATATGTCGGGGAACAAAGACAAAACGATGGAATAGTCAGATTAAGAGAGCCTCACCTTCTCCTCCTTCTGTTTCAAGGCCTTGTTGAAGTTCACCAGGCGGATGTTGGCCTCCTCAAAGGGCAGCTTTGCGGGGAAGTTGCTGAGGTTGTTGGTCCGGCCGATCTCGCCCAGGATGTCCTCCAGGATGGCCTGCTCCTTCATCACCAGGCCGTTCTCGAAGATCAGGACGATGAACTTCTCGTCCGACTCTGACGGCACAAAGAGGCAGATTGTTGTTATTGTGCTGTGGCTTCAATTTTAAATGCATTAAACGTATCAAATCTATCATTTAAATCTATCATTTATATTCATATTTTACTGTGGCACTCCAGATGCATCCTGTTTGCCCTGCGCTCTCTCTATAATATCTAGTCTCTACATATTATACTCTTCATGCTTTTCACAAACCGTTTCAGCTTGAATGTTCTGCAGCTATGTAGGCTTGTTAAAAAAGGAGAGTTGTCAGAATGTCAACAATGAGAGCAGGACGTCAACGACACATGAAGTCAAGTTGTGTTCAGTGGAATCAACTGTGTGCAAAGTACGAGAGAAAGTATTCTCTCTGCTGTCCACCAGGGGGCGACTCCTCTGGTTGTATAGAAGTCTATGAGAAAATGACTACTTCTCTCTTGATTTATTACCTCAGTAAACATTGTAAACATGTACAGATCTAAACTGTATTGCTCGTGGGGTACTTGTACTGTATTGCTCGTGGGGTACTTGTACTGTATTGCTCGTGGGGTAATTGTACTGTATTGCTCGTGGGGTGTGGTACTTGTACTGTATTGCTCGTGGGGTGTGGTACTGTATTGCTCGTGGGGTGT
>NW_022280064.1:4734580-4734736 GCF_004355925.1 Anarrhichthys ocellatus | reverse complement strand
GTACTGTATTGCTCGTGTGGTGTGGTACTTGTACTGTATTGCTCGTGTGGTGTGGTACTTGTACTGTATTGCTCGTGTGGTGTGGTACTTGTACTGTATTGCTCGTGTGGTGTGGTACTTGTACTGTATTACTCGTGTGGTGTGGTACTTGTACTG
>NW_022280064.1:4731956-4734570 GCF_004355925.1 Anarrhichthys ocellatus | reverse complement strand
GGTGTGGTACTTGTACTGTATTGTTTGTGTGGTACTTGTACTGTATTGTTTGTGTGGTGTGGTACTTGTACTGTATTGTTTGTGTACTTTGGTACTCACGGTCCCCGGCACAGTCGTACCAGTGAGCTCCCTTCTCCTCCGACATGTCGAGCTGCGTGCGAAGCCGGACGCACTCGGCCGGAGTCGTCTGGAAGAACAAGACCGGAAGCTTCCGGACGCTGCACCACTCGCAGCTGATCAGCTCCGACGCCTGGAGGCAGATGTTCTCCACGGTGTTTCGCTCCGAGCCTGACGACAAAAAAAACACGACGAAAAGATTTAAAAAACAGGAGGAGGAGGAGCGGAGGAGAATCGGTGTTTTAGTGAATGGAGTCTGGTGTCTTTGTAGAGATCAGAGGTTCTCCTGTCTGGTTCTATAAACTCTACTGTAGTAGAACACTGACTGTGGAGAAGAACCTCACACAAACACTACTGTCCCTTTAACTCCCACATGAAGTTAAAATAACTCCATAACGAGTCGTTGGTTCATATATTTCTATCCGGTGTTTCTGCAGATGTCAAAAGGCACAAAGCTTCCACACGTGTGACTGGACTAATCTCTGCTGACCGGCAGTAAACTGCAGCGCTGCGTCGTCCTGAGACATGAGAGCGCGGTGCCGTCACACTCCGCTGACTGTCTGATCCAACGGGTCTGTGTACACAGCGGTGTATTTACTGAACTCATTACTGCTGCTTCAGGCCTACCTTCAGTTTCCAGCTGGATCTGCTCGATGGAAAACTGGAAGAGAAAGAACAAGGAATGTCACAGCGCAATCCCTCGACCGGATGTTGAAGATATTCTGTCTTCTTCTTCTACTTTTTATGGCATCATAACTTTACACGAGTTATATAACAGTTTAATACTCAATTCAAGTTCAGGGGTTTAAAACACATTATACAAGCCTGTACTTTAGGTATCTTTACCGTACTGATGTTTGCTGTTCATAAAAACTTTGATTAGTTTCACAATAAAAGCTCTAAATGTTCTGGGGGCATAATCTCTTCACTTCCCTGTGAGGCTTTAATTGTGAAACTTCTGGAGGAAGTGCTGAGTGGTGATTATGAGGGACATATGTTCCCGCTTGTTTTTAAAATGTTTCAGACCAATTTTCTTATTTTTTGTCGTCAGTTCTTCAGTGAAAGAATAATATTCTGAAGCTCCAAATCAGCTTTTATTATGTTAAAAAAGGCATTTTTTAAAAAACCTGGTGGTGAAATATAGAATACATGCAATTGTGTTTGTATAACTGGATAGTTTTCATACTTTTCTGCACACGTGAGGTTTTAAAATTGACAACATTTTCGATGACAGAATACTCACGACGACGGGCTTCGTCACCATCCTGCGGAGAGTTCCCACTCTCACGCTCCGACACTCCAGAATGATGCTGTCGCACTTGTTGGACGTGAACTTGGGTTTCTTTGGCCTCGGAGACAACTGCTCGGGGGGTTGATTCCCAAACTGCAAGAGTAAATAAAAAGAGAGGAGAAGTGGACTTTAGGGACCAGGAATACAGTCAGTAGACCAACAGTTCAGGACATTAAGAAGAATATTTCACAGCTCGATCTGAAAATATTCTGTCGTCTCTCCGAAGCTTGACGAGTAAAAAGCTGCAACAAAGCCGGTGTGTTTCCTGAAGCACAACTCGTATAAACAGACATAGATGGAGGTCATTTTACTATAAAATACGTGCTCATGTCCTCAAACATTGGAAACACTGGTGGAAAAATGTACGATATAAAGATTCCAGCGTTTCCAGCGATTCCAATTTCTGTAAAATAAATTCGCGAAGAAATTCGCCGAGCATTATTATTTATTTAGTTATGATTGACGTCATCATAACTGTGTTGTTCTGCACTAAAGACATGTTCTAGTTCTCTCTACTTCTACTCATGATGGCTCTGTTTCCATAGAGGAGCAGAACTTTATGTTACAGTTACAATCAGGACCACAGAGAGAACAATGAGCAAATAAATGTGTTGAACTGCTCACCTGATCCTTCATCCGGGCTCTCCGCGGTATCGTGATCTTCATGTTGACGTCCTCGAAGAACTCGGTGTTGGGCTCCTCCTGCTCTCCGGCGCTCTTCACCGCCGCCTCCACTCTGCCTCCAGAGGGCGCCGGTGAGGAGTGAGCGGAGTCGGCGGGTCGAGGGGAGACGCTGTCCAGCCTGTTGACACTTCCTGTGCTGGCGTTGTCCGCCTCCTCCTCGTCATCGCTGGACAGGACGACTGGGGAGGAACATCAGGCGTTGGGAGATCAAGTGTATGTTTGAACAACTTTGACATTTTCTTATGGAGAAAAAGATCCTTTAGGTCATTATAGTGAGAAACTATCTCGACATAATGACAAAATATTAAAAAATAATGACTCTGTATGTAAATAGTTATAATAATAATGAAAGTAAACTGTCCTTAGTCCTTATTTTAAGCAACTATGTCATTGTTTAGAGATACTAAGTCATTATTTTAAGGATTTAAGTCTTTATTTAGAGATACTAAGTCTTTATTTAGAGATACTAAGTCTTTATTTAGAGATACTAAGTCAATATTTAGAGATACTAAGTCAATATTT
>NW_022280064.1:4687719-4731946 GCF_004355925.1 Anarrhichthys ocellatus | reverse complement strand
GAGATACTAAGTCAGTATTTTGAGATACTAAGTCAGTATTTTGAGATACTAAGTCAGTATTTTAAGGATTTAAGTCATTATTTTGAGATACTAAGTCATTATTTTAAGGATTGAAGTCATTATTTTAAGGATTTAAGTCATTATTTTGAGATACCAAGTCATTATTTTGAGATACCAAGTCATTATTTTGAGATACTAAGTCATTATTTTGAGATATTAAGTCATTATTTTGAAATATTAAGTCATTATTTTTAGATACTAAGTCATTATTTTGAGATACTAAGTCATTATTTTGAGATACTAAGTCATTATTTTTAAGTCATTATTTTGAGATACTAAGTCATTATTTTAAGGATTTAAGTCTTTATTTAGAGATAGTATCTCTAAATAAAGACTTAGTGATACTAAGTCTTTATTTTGAGATACTAAGTCAGTATTTTAAGGATTTAAGTCATTATTTTGAGATACTAAGTCATTATTTTTAAGTCATTATTTTGAGATACTAAGTCATTATTTTGAGATACTAAGTCATTATTTTGAGATACTAAGTCATTATTTTAAGGATTTAAGTCATTATTTTGAGATACTAAGTCATTATTTTTAGATACTAAGTCATTATTTTAAGGATTTAAGTCATTATTTTAAGGATTTAAGTCATTATTTTGAGATACTAAGTCATTATTTTGAGATACCAAGTCATTATTTTTAGATACTAAGTCATTATTTTTAGATACCAAGTCATTATTTTAAGGATTTAAGTCATTATTTTGAGATACCAAGTCATTATTTTTAGATACCAAGTCATTATTTTAAGGATTTAAGTCATTATTTTGAGATACTAAGTCATTATTTTGCGATACTCAAGTCAATCCTTCAGAATCTTTCCTTCTTCATCAGAACTGTTTGTACTCACTGGGGTCGTTGAGCTCGTGCCGCTGTGCCGCCGTCGCCCTCTTCCCTTTGTGGGCCGGGTGGTTCCTGGCTCCGTAGCAGCTGGACGTCCCGGCTAACAGAGGCGTCCTGCCGTTGCTCAGAGGCAGCAGGGTCCCCCTGGTGCTTATCATCCGTACGGGCAGAGGCTCCCCGCGGGGCCCCCTCATGGTCGCCGCCGGTTTGTAGAAGTTCTGCTGCTGCGGGCCGTTGGGTCCGGGGCACGGCTGGGACCGGATGGGGGGCCGGGGGGTCGGGGACGTCAGCGCGGCCGGCTGACACGGCGGCAGCAGAGCCGACCCGGTGCCACAGATCTGACACTTGCTGACGTCCTCGCTCGGCTTGTTGCACTTCAAGCACACCGTGTGGTAGACGGTCGGCCGCAGAGGCTGCCGATGAAGAAACTCCCGTTAACAAGCAGCTGACGAACAACGTCGGACACATTATCCCCTTATAAACGCCTTATGGATAACATGTACATTTAGGAATCCAAGACTAACAGAACATCATCTTTATCTTGTTTGTAGATGTTTTTGTGATCTTTTAGCTCTGTTTTGGTCTCCGACGACTCCTAAAAATAATATCTGACCAAATGCTTTCTGGGTAATGTAGTCCTTAGGCTCTTACCTCTGCTGCTTTGACCTGCGAGGGGAAAGTACAGCAGTCCTCCAACGGCTTCCTCTTCTGCTGGATGCGACGCTTCACGTTCAGCGTCTCCTCTTCTGAAAGATCTAACCACAAAACAATCAACTTATGGATCTGATTGATCATTACCTTACAGAAAACTACAGAACACCATCAACACCACCAGATGATTTAGGCAGCAATCAGTGCAGGTGAAAGAAGCAAGGAACAGCGTGATATAGTTCATAAGAATAATAAACATTAATGGAACTTTTTCAAAGATCTGATGAGCGATATTTGCCTTTGTTTAACCCTCTGAAGCCTGAAACCGGCCGGCGGGTTCTTTAAACAATCACCAAAACTACAGCGTTTATCAGCCAGAAACTGTAAAAACTGTCATAATCATCAGATTTTTATCTTTACGACGGTCCTTGAACACATCCGGTGTGAAACGTTACATTGTGAGCTCCTCAGTGAAACTATGAAGTCATGATTGATTCATCTGAGACCAACAGTCATGTGACAACAAGGAGGAGACACTTTGACTGAACTACAGGAAGTGAACACAGAGAGAGAGGAGAGGCTGGAATCACGTGAATAGTTTTATATATAAACAGCATGAGGAGCCTCCATTTGTTCCCAACATTGGTAACACTTGTGGACAATTTGAGAAATGTTGGATTTATAGATTCCAGTGTTTTACAATTTTTGTAAAACAAATTATCCAAGAAATTTAGATGTTGATGTTAAAACTCACTGCTGATCATTGAGGGCACGGCAGGTAAACTTATTCATATTATTATCATTGTGTTATATTATCTGGACGGGCAGAGGAGACAGTTCAGAGAGATTTTAGTGAGTAAATCAAACTGATGTTATTTTGAACACAAGGACGCTCTGTGTTGTTTTAATCTCTCTCTGAGCGTCCAAGAATTATTTTACTCACCTTTTGTATCTTCCAAAACTAAAAATAAATGGATGATGCATTTGGGGGAAACGCTTCCCACCAAGGTCACCTATATTTGATATCTTATCTCCGTGCTCGGTCAGAGAGCGAGTGTTTCATAAGCTTCTCCTCCCTCAGCGAGGCGCTTTGAGGATTAGATGTGGGAGGCCTGAGATCTCCTCCTCGTCTGGCAGGAGCAGCGAGGAGGAGATCGGCCAGACCGGACCGGCACACGCACGCACACACCAGTGTGTTCTGCCCAGCTAGAGGAACACAGTGTGCCCGTCGACATTCAGCAGCAGCTTCTCTTCAAAGAACAGTTTGAGAATGACTTTAAATAAATGAGTCTCCTCTGTGTGTGTGTGTGTGTGTGTGTGTGTGTGTGTGTGTGTGTGTGAGAGAGAGAGAGAGAGCTGTCGACTCTACCTGAGATCTCTGGACAGGTGAGGACGATGCTGTCCACTTCTACTGCTTGTTGGGTGGTGAAGTCTTTTCTGCAGGAGAGAGAAAAAGACAATGTGGTCAGTGAAAAATAGACCTTTTGTTATTTTAAAATAGAAGAAAATGACTCTACTTCTCTCTTGATTTATTACCTCAGTAAACATTGTAAACATGAGTTTATGGTCTCAATCTCTAGTTTCAAGTCTTCTTCAATACAGCATGATGTTCATTTAGTACATTATGGTCCATTTAGAGTCAAACAGACCATAAAGCAGGGGATGCTTTAGGGCGGGGCTACACGCTGATTGGCAGGTCTCTACCAGAGACGTATACGGCGTCTCTACGTCACTCTAAAACTAAAACCTCCTTAAACAGATGATGACTTTAGGTATGAATCAAACAAACAGGAGGAACTAGTGCATTTGTTGGGGACTGTTGTGGTGCTCTAGTGAGTGTTTGTGGCAGCAGGACGGTTTGGACTGGATTTAACATGTCAAGCTGTTGTTACTGTACAAACCACAGCAGCAACATAGCTCTGCTAATGTGGCATCAGTCAGTGTTCGTCAGACTCATTCATGATTCATCATGAGTGTGTCAGCAGCACAAACACCAGAGATAAACGTGAGGTGAGATCCAGTGACTTACCTCTCCTTCAGATCAAGGCTGCTTGAAGATACAAATCAAAAGACACAAACGTCTCACTGATGCAACTCAATCAAAGAGATTCTGTTCTTTACACCACATCTACTCAGAGGATGAAGCCAGAGATGGGTTTAAATCCCTCTCCTCTACATCACTGCCCTCCAGAAGAACAAACTGAGGATGAAGTTAAGGTTTACACGTCATGTTCCTGTATCCAGTATCTGTTCTCCACTGAGGGCCATTTATACAATCTAATGAGAGAAAGAAACTGATTTTTAAAAATGTTTAATGAAGTTGACGACAACTGCAAGAAAATAACATTTTGATTCAAACTTATAAAAAAGATCAAAGTATTTATTCGCTTCGTTTCTTCTTATTCCAGCCTGAGAATCTTCATGTTCTCAAGTTCCCTCCAGCAGTATACTTCCCGTTTACTTCCTGCCACATGATGGGAAGTGTAGTTCATAAACGTAACGTCTGCGTCTCACCTTTGGACCGGTTTGCGGACTGCAGAGGGCATCTGAGCGTGCTGAAAGTGTCGCCCCTGGAGGACGATTCCCGGCGACGGCGCCGGCGCCGGACTGATGATGAAATAGTTTGTTCTGTTCAGGACGATGGGGGGGGACGATGCTACTGAGAGGGGGACGTCGCTGCAGGAGGGGGAGTCAAAGGAGGGAGGCCAAAGGGGGGGGGGGGGGGGAGTCAAAGGGATGCAAAACAAACGTAAATATTAAGAAATCATGAGAACACAGAATATGAACATAACTTAAACGTTATTTAATCAGATCTATAATGTTTAGTTGATCTAAAAAAGGTTTATTTTACCTTTTAAATCTCTTTTTAAAAAGAGTGTTTTCTTTGTTATTTTATTCCATTCATTATTTACTCATTCGTTACCTTATGAATACATTATTTATCTTTTACTTTATTAGATTGATGGCCGGTAAAGCACTTTAATTTATACCTTTTTTAAAAATTGTATTTATTTAACTATTTGTCCGTAGACGTTCCCGTCACTGAGTTCACAGGAAACTATGTGATAAACAAACACAATTAGAATTAAGATTTATCATCTGTATTTGTTTTATGTTTCTATAAAATACTTCCAGTAAAAAAAAACAAAAAAAAATGACATAAAACTGGTGTAGAAAGTAATAAAACTAATTCTCAGGTTAAAAAATAAATTAAAAATCTACATTAAAAAGAAAGAGACTTGAATCTGATTTATTATTATTTTAAATAAATAGCAACAAGTGAAGACAAACATGATTCTTCTCAAAGAACTGAACTCGTTTATTACATATTTATGACTTGTTTTAAATGTGTTTTCATTAATAATCACATTCCAGACTTCATATGAATATAAATATATATATGAATATAATACATATAGTAGAGTACCTGAGTCTTTTGGGCGCCAGCTTGTTCAGAGGCCTCATGTGATTATTTGGCCGGTTTTCATAAGTTCTCAACGGATCAGAAGAAGTGAAGTGTCTCAGAGCAGGAGACTGAGGAGACACACACACACAGAGAAACAAAGACACACACACACACACACATACAGAAACAAAGACACACACACACATACAGAAACAAAGACACACACACATACAGAAACAAAGACACACACACACACACACACACACACAGAAACAAAGACACACACACACACAGACACACACAAAATAAACATTAAGACAATTATTTTTTGTATTCCAAGTTTTCTGAAATGTTGTGTTTAAATATGCAAATGAGGCATTATGTAATGGTAACTTTTGGTGAATTTAGGAGAAATCAACAGACGTAAATAGAACTGAACTAAGCATGAAGAGAAGTTACCAGAACATGTTTATTAGATACTTTACTTCCTCATAGTTTTACATCTGACAAAATCTAGTGTGAATGATCCTTTACAGGACAATCAGAGGCCAAGAGGCCACGCCCACTCACAACAACAACAACAACAACAACAACACCACCACCAAGCAGCAGCCCTGGAGGCCTCCCAGAGCACCCCAGCAGTGTTGGCTCATGGACTGCCGGGGCCCTTCGGGGGCCGTCCTTCTGTCTGCAGGACCAATCAGAGAGCTAAGCTGGGAGACCACATGACCAGCGGTGAGAGTCAGAAAACAAGAGGAGGAAGAGGGAAGAGGAAAAGATAAAGAAGAAGAAGACAAAGATGAAGAAAATGATGATGAAGAAGAAGATGACGAAGACGTAGACAAAGGGGACTAAGAAGAAGACCAAGAAAAAGAAGAAGAGGAAGACAAAGAAGAAGAAAAATAAGACAGAAAAAAGAAGCAGACGACGAATAAGACGAAGAAGAGTTCAGGGAGGAGCTTTACCTTCTCCTCGGGGGAGCTGGGCTGCTGCCGGTCCATCTCCTCCATGCTCACCACGCTCACACTGAGGACACACAAACAACACACATGTGTTCAGACTACTGTGTGTGTGGGTACACTCTATTTTAATCTGTGTCTACATCTGTGTGTCTGTGTGCATCGGTAGATTCTACGGTTTGACCGATGGTATTTAAACTGCTTCATCAGAGAAAGCACACCTGAGCTGCTCACTACACACTTTTACATTCAATTTATTAAAAACTATTTATTTTGATAATCTATTACTTGTTTCATTTATTTATCAAGTAAAAACTACAATTTATTTCTGGTTCCAGATTCTCATAATTTTAAGTTTTATATTTATATATCATATAACCTAACTGCATAGATTAAGAATTGATTGAAATATTTTAATAATATAATTAATAAAAGTGTCATTAGCTGTAACTCTAGTATCTTAAAATTAAGAATAAATGTGCAAAAAAAAAAGCATTTAAATAGTTAAGAAGGTGCAAAGAAAGTTGCATTTCGCTGCAGCTTTCTTTAATAGTTTTACGAGGAGGAGGAAGCTCTTCTGTCCCGATGATCAATATCTACTGTCAGGGTTTACATGCACATGTGTTTTATAGTGGGGCTGCTGCACTAACAGGAGCGCTGAGTAGTTCATCATCATGGGGGGTGCTTACTCATGGTTGCTCTCTTCTTCACCGTCACCAGAGAGAGAGAAGCTCCAGTTGTTGTGCTTGTAGCCTCCGTCTCTTCTGGTCTCTGATCGATCCAGAGCTTCAATAAGACGATAAAAACCAGAGTCACACTCAGGACACCGAGGTCAAAACACAAGACTTTAGGTTCCTTTATAATTCTGCATCTTTCTGTAAATATTAATAAAAATACACTCATTTCGGTGAGGTTAAAGTTTGAATAAATAAAGAGAATTATTACAACACAGCATATTTGTGGCATGGGAGTATAGTAAAGCACAATTAGAGCAGCTGCAAATCACATTCAAGTCGATGTCAAAACACAGATTTACCCAAAACTTAAAGTCCTTTATGTAAAGCAGATTATAGGCCACATTTCCGACAACAAACAAAACTACCATAACAATGTAAAACACCTTCGTTACCAAGAGTTCACCTCCAACCCGAGTCTTTAGAATACGTCAACAAGTGAAAATGGCAACTCGATTTTAAGTTTCAGCAACCAAAAGCTGATTCCTGGTTGCCAGGTTAACGTTTATCCCTGAATATAGAAAATAATTGTCCGATCAGTTGACAGTATTAATAATAAGTTTGTCTTATTTCTTTGTCTTAAACAATTAGGATTAATCCAGGCACTGTCAAATGTCATGAATGATTTAATGCTAATAATAATAATAATAATAATAATTAAGAACTGATCTTACAGAGTTTGTCAAAATAATTAAGCTTACTTTACATATACTGTGTTTGCCCAGATTTCTTTATCTAAATGACTGTACAACAGATGTCGCTGTCCATTTCCTTTCCTTTTGTTTCCTTACATACAGTATATGTCCATAATAAAGAAAAGGCGAGACGTTAAGGTCACAGACGCAGCGACTCTAAACAAAAGAACTCTTTAACGTCTGCTGGATGTCGTTGAGGAGGAAAGTTACGTGTTTTCCCATGAGGCCCTGGCTTCCTATTTCTTCTCCAAATCAACTGAAATTTGTTAAGTGAATATCAAAAACAATGGGCAATAATAAACCACACAAAGCAGAGGACTCAAATGTGAAACTTCCTTCTTTAAAGCAAAGAAACGAAGAGACTTCTTCTTCTTACGTCTTAAACCCAGCGACCTCTCACTCGTCATCTTGTTAATGCGAGTTATCCATCTGGCTGTGAGCCCGGCAGGTACACATCAGTTAAAACCTCCATCTTGCCTTAAAAGCTGCGTCTTTTTTTTGTGTGTGCACCCACCCCCACGGCCTCCACACAAAAAGCTTCTGCTCTTCCTGTGCAGCTGCACAAGTGGATAAGCAGACGTTGAGGAGATGAGACAGAAAGAAAAACGCTGCCTGTTTTAAGTGCATCATCCATTTCAGGGGTAATTTTAAAAAATGACAAGAAGAGGTTCAGAAATCATGAATCACGTTATGATCCCAGAGTCAGTCATCTGGATCAATCCTGCAGGAGCCAAGTGAAGCCGGTTCTAATCTCCTCTCTCCAGCAAATACACAGAGTCTGGATCCAGCTCCATGAATCACAACCAAAGCTCCCGATCATGTCGGTGAGGAGGACACCGGGCTCCCCGCTGAGCTCCGGGACACTCGTTTATTAGGACCCACAGACACGGGTCATCCAAACAGACTGAAGCGAGAGGCGTTAGTGCAGCCTGAAGGAGAACTTTGACTCTCACGTGATCAAATCCAAACAGCTCACAACAACACTCAGAGGAAGAGGAACTCTTCTGTATGTCAAACATGAAGCTTATCAACCAAAACACAGGATTCCTAATGAGACCCTCTGGCAGCGGTTTCACCAAAAGCTGCAACATCAGATCATTTCCTCTCCTTTTTGACACCAACAATGAACCGCAACCTCAACGGTTCGAGTCCATCTCCACATTATTGCTATCCAACAACAGCATTAAATACCCTGAAAGTATCACAGAAAGCAGACATGTTTCGCTTATTAAAGCTCACTAAACAAGCAGCCCGAGCATGTCCAATCCCTGAATGACTCCTAAATGGATCTGCATGATTTGCATGTGAATCATTTGGGAAACTTGACACTGACAACACATCTGCATATCGCTCCTGTGCAACGAGACCCTGCCACTAAATATCTTCAATGATACGTTGTTGTTGCCAGGCAGGTTTCCTTTTAAACAACGCTGGATGTTGAAGCTCGAATATGAACTGAAACAAGTTTAAACTGTCAAGTAGAGAAAGTCTCGTCTCTTATTAGTCCCAAAGTTAGACTTTTACATTTAAACCTGGTTTGCTTGTTCGGCTGCTTGTGTTTAGACAACAATTAGGAACTTTAGCATCTTTTGTTACCAGATAATGACGGCATTGCTCTATATCTTTCTTGTTATTTAAACATATCCCATGGGCTGCTGTCGAGTGGTCTAAAATATGAAGACCGTTGTCTTTTTCTAACCACTTCTCCTTGATCTCAATGAGAAACATCGTGAGGTTGAGCATAGAGATGTGACGGAGAAATAAGGATGTTATTGACGTGCGTCGCTTTAAATGTTGCTGCCACACACATGGCATCATCTCCTTACCTTTCATCAAGGACGGTCCAGTGTATCCTTTGCTAAAGGAGATAAGAAAGGACGCATTGAAGCACCTTTTCCTTAGCAGTTAGAGAATTCAACCAGCTCTCATCATGATACTTCCTGGTCATTTCCCTTCAGATAGGAAGCTTCCTCAGCAAGAAAATACCGCAGCACAAAACCAACACCTTAGTGTGTCTCTTAATACTGTCTGACTTCCTGTCTGAGGCTCTCAGCTCAAAGCCCATTGGTTCCTACTGATGAAAGTAGCAACCAATTAAATACACATCACAAACATATATAATTTAATTCATTAAATATACAGCTGGTCACTGTAGTTTTTTATCAAACAAATAGGAGGAAATAGTGCATTTATTAGGGACTACTTTCAGCGGCGGATTAATCCACATTTGGTGCTCGAGTGAGTGTTTGACCGAGTCTGAATAAACTACAGTGTGTGCGTGTTCATGGAGATAAAGGAACAACAGTTAGATTATTAATGTGTTTTTAATGGAGATCTAAGAGATAGTTTATACATTCACTGTTGGTTTTGGTCTTTTTATGGGATTCTTTGACATGAAGAAAAATATAGAATATCTCCACACGTCTCTCTTATAGAAATAGTGGTTTAAAAAATGATTATAATTGACAAATTAGATATCGTTTTTCCTCCTTGAACAAAAGTTAACGGTACCCTAGTTCATATGGCTACATCTCTGTTCCCCTGTCCTCATGATACTGCCACTGAGCAAGGCAGTAGTGACATATTTAACCCTATCAAGCTCTTCTTCTTCTTCTTCTTCTTCTTCTTCTTCTGTCTGTGAAACTCCTCACTCAAATGTGTTTAATTATGTTTTTATATGTATTTATTTACGTTTTTAAGTGAGTGGCCTCTTAACTTAAGATGTGAACTATGAGACAAAGTGAAGACAATAACAGAAATGAGTTAAAGCATTGAAAACACACTGGGAACATTTTCTGTTTACAATTAATGATTAGCCAAGCTAATAGTCGAAACTAACACGTTAGCCTGATAGCTTGGAGGCCACTTAACGTTTTATATCGTTTATTATAAAAGTGTTTATGTATTGTAATGTGTTGTTCAAACGTCATTTGGCTAAAAAGCCGAGAAAAACAAAAAATAAAAAAGGTAGGAAAGAGGCCCGTCTCACATCCAGAACCAGCTACCGTCAGCGCTAACGGTGCTAGCTTAAAGCCACCTAGCATTAAGATGCTAACGTTAGCCGCTTTTTAGCACCACACATACATTTTTTGGACCATTTATACTGCGGACCCAGCAAAGCAGGGATCTCCGAGGACTGTGTGGTTCCGGGGGGGGGGTAAAACAAATGGCGACCGGAGCACTGGAGTGTCACATCTTACCTTCGAGAAAAAAGCTTCGATTGTGGGCCATGTTTTTATTCCATGATCCTCCTCAGATGATAGGTGGTGCTCATCGGAGACCGGATCTATGTAGCAGCTCGACTGCTGCTCCGATCACCAAAGCGGAGAAAGCTAACGCACGAACACACGTCACTGCCGGAACTTAAACTATGCCTTCAGAATAAAGGCTTTCCCCCCTTTTTTTTGCAATAAAATAGAGTAAATAAAACAATCCTTTATTAGTCCCGCAGTGGGGGAATTTACAGGATTACAGCAGCATAGTGGAGTATATATATATATATATATATATATACAGTGTAGTGCAAACAAGATACATAGTAAAAAAAACACAAGATCAAAACAAGTATAATAAATAAGTAAATAAGTAATAATAATAAAACAGTAATAATAATAATAATGAAACAGTAAAGAATATTAAATATAAAAAAGGTTAAAAAATATACAATAACTACAATAGTACATATAAATTGAGTTTTAATATTGACAATTTGTGAAATTGTACATGTGCAATTGTTCAATAAAAAAATTAGTAAAATCTAAACGCTAATCTTTAAATTATAGAATGGCAAGAGGCAGTGATGGAGGAAGTATTGTTCATATATTTTACTTCAGTAAAAGTACTTTTAAAACACTGCAAAAGCCCTTCATTGAAAAAGCTACTTCAGTAAAAGTATGTAAATATAATCTGGATAACGTGTTTTAAGTATTAAAAGTATAGAAATGTCTCCTGTGACTTTTCTACTGTTATATATTATATCATTAGAATATAATTACTCATGCGATAATGTAAAAGAGAGATTAAAACTGTTTAAATTAGTTTTGATCTAATAACTGATCATTATTTTTGTTATGGATTAATCTGCTGAGGATTTTATCCATTAATTAATGTATTGTTTGTTTTATGAAAGTAGTGAAAATAGTGAGAAATGTCATCAAAATTTCAGTCTAAAGTGACATCTTTACAATGTTTGTTTTTTCACTTGTTTTATTTTGAAGGTAAATTCCGGAAGTCCCTGTTTTAACCTCGGTGGTTTGGATGCCTGCTAACCTGCTCTGTGCATGAGCCTAGAGTATGTATGTGTGTGTATGGCAACTTTTTATTCCGACACAGACATGCACACATATGTTTTTTTATCTTCTGCAGGAATATTAATTAAATATTAAACTATAATGCCAATTATAATAAAAAAGGAAAGTAAAAAAGCTCATTATAATGTCATATTTGAGTAATTATGAGACCATGTCAAAAGATGGAAAATTTAAAAAGAGTCAAATAAACACCTTTCAATAAATGGATTTTTTCATGTAATTATAAAATATTTCTAAATCCTAATGGAACTATTTTACTTTTTATTTTGTATTTACTTATTTAACAGCAGGATCGTGTGATAATCATATATTATTAAATGAGTAATACTTTATTATAAGACAGAGATACAAATAAATGCCAAACAACAGTCTGGAGGTTAGGATCCATATTGTGCACCAGTTACATGAAGAGCCGATGATCAGAGGTAGGTGGCGATGTTCCTCATTAAAATGAATGAATAATAACCATCAGTATCATGATGTCACTGCAGACATTGTAAAACTGCTATTTTAAAACTGCTATTTTAAACTGTACACCCTAAAATGTTGTAGATTAAATACATTAAATGTATTATACTATTATCATTTGTTATGATCAGATAATTTCTTACGATGTACATATAGTCATGTCACTGTTATAAAGAGCTTTTCATTGTGTTTGTGCACAGATTAAACAGAATTAATGAGCTTTAGATGTGTAGGTAGGTCTGTTCTTGAACTTGGAGCCAGATTAGCTGTTTCCCTCTGCTTCCAGTCTTTATGCTAAGCTAAGCTAATTGCCTCCTGCTTCACACTTAACACTGACATGAGATTGCTGTCGATCCTCTCATCTAACTCTCGGAAAGAAAGAAAGGAAATAAGCGTCATTTCCCACATCGTTTAACTCAACATGTCATTACCATTAGCAACGCTGCAGCTGCATCAGAGCACAGCACAGCACAGTGTCCAGCAGTATATATATAAATATAAATATAGTTCATGATCATTCACAGTGAAATGTGCAGCGCTGCAGCTCATTAGAGTGAACTGAGTCATGGTCTCCTCCGTTAAAGCCCTGAGATGATGATCACACAGCGGTTCTTGTCTGCAGAGGCTCGAATTGATGGAGAGTTAGAGATAAAACAGGAGCGGTGGCAGCTGTTTGGTGAATGTGTGAGTGCAGGAAAAAGTCTGGGTGGTGAACCAGTGAAAACATTTAAATTATTATTCCATTTTGCCATGCAGTTTTGTGCAGACATTCACGTTCCCCAGAGGATGAATTCCAATCATTTTGATGATCCATTATCATCAACTGCAGGTCAAAATTTGCATGGTTCCTGTCGAACATCTCACAATGTTCTGCATGCATTGGAGGATAATTTGTTACAGATGTTAACGTTTCTGAGATGATTTATCCTCTTCCTTTTGCACCATCATGACGTAAACTTTATAGTCCTTTATCAAAAAAAGGAAAAATTCCTTTTCCTTCGTCTCTTCCTCGTGGCCACCAAGAGACCATCAGAGGACCGCCAGGAGACCACCAGCAGACCACCAGGAGACCATCAGGGGACCATCAGGGGACCGCCAGGAGACCACCAGCAGACCACCAGGAGACCATCAGGGGACCGCCAGGAGACCACCAGCAGACCACCAGGAGACCGCCAGGAGACCACCAGCAGACCACCAGGAGACCATCAGGGGACCGCCAGAAGACCATCAGAACACCACCAGGGGACCGCCAGCAGACCGCCAGGAGACCATCAGGGGACCGCCAGAAGACCATCAGAACACCACCAGGAGACCATCAGGGGACCATCAGGGGACCACCAGAAGACCATCAGGAGACCGCCAGGAGACCATCAGAACACCACCAGAAGACCACCAGAAGACCACCAGAAGACCATCAGGGGACTACCAGAACACCACCAGGAGATCATCAGAACACCACCAAGAGACCACCGGTTTGCAATAACTGAGAATTTTCATACTGGAGGAGATATTATTTTTCTCAAAATCTGACATGAATCCCATGAGGGATTTCTAACCAGCATCTGTTATTAAAAATAACAATCTTAGCGTCGTGTGCAGCCCGGATCTCTCACTGTTTGTGTGGCTCAAAATACAAATCAGATTTCCATTTAAAACAAATTCAATCTGATTTAAAAATGAATTTCATCCAAATCCAACTCAACATATGTTGTATCTTTGGCATCTTCACAACCTCGACTGGTATTTAAAGGGTTGTGGCTTTGAGAAATAGAAATAAACAAAACAAACCTGCAAAGTAACACAAGTTAATGCAAAACCTCACTACAAGCTGAGCCGAACCGAGCCAGGAGGAGGAGGAGGAGGAGGAGGAGGAGGAGGAGGAGGAGGAGCAGCTCAGAGCTCAGCTGTCCGGGGTTTGTTAAAGCCTCAGTCAGTTCAGCTGCTAACACAGACTGAGAGCACATGTTAAATATAGAGCAGACTCTCACTGCTGACCGGGAACAAACAACTGACTTTATTCACGAGTTTCTGTTTCTGTCCTCAGACGAAGCTTCACGCCTCCAACTGTGGCAAGAGAAGAAGAACAAGTGCAGAAGAAGAAGAAGAAGCTCAAGAGGAACGCTGGAGGAGGGAAGACTGATTTGAGAAACTGTCATGTTGTGACGGATTGTCAGTGAACTCATCAAAGAGGAACGGAGTCACTTTTTTTGGGATTGAACAGCTGTGAGACCTTTTACCTGCTGAGACCAGGTGAGACGAAAGGTGTGTGTTAGACTGTGAAGTTTCATTTCATTTAAAATGTTTAGTTACATGGTGGAAGAACAAAATATCACATATCTGATAATAAACAAATTAAAAATTCACAAATATTGTTTAAAAAAATCTATAAATTAAGGAAAACTATTGAATAAAAAACATGAATGCTTTTCACACTATTCAAATATCATAAAAAATAATATTCTCTGACATGGATGATATCAGTGCTGAGGTGATTTGTCGATTAATAGAATTTGATATTTATTAGTAATTTATTAAATGAAAACAATATCTGATAACAGCTTCTGGAATTTATTTATTTTGTTTCGTAATGATTTTTGCTGAGAAAAAACCCCTTAAGATGTGTTTTTATCAGCAGAATGTACTTGTAGTATCAAAAGTATAAGTACTGATATGCGGACAGAATTACTGCGATCAGTGTTATATTATTATAATATTGGATCGATATCACTGAGGCGTTCATTTTGAGATCCTGTAGAGAGGCTCCAAGTTAAAGCTTGAAAGACTTTATTATTTGAGTTTACATCACGCATACATGATGCATATTCATAAACAAATATGAGCTTCATCATGTTACAAACTCATTCGAAACGGGGGCGATCAATTCAAACTTTTAAACATCATTTTGTCTCAGAGGGCTTTAAAATATAAATAACATAAAACATCCACTGATCCTCAGATGTGAGGAGGAAAACCTTCTCTAAGACAGATATTAGTAAGTAAAGTCCATAAAACATGATGCAAAGTAGATATAAAGTGCGATAAGTTTAGGAGTAGTGAGTTACTGGAATGAACTGACTCAGGAATGACTCTGAGTTATGACTCCTTCATTCACAGCCCAGTAAAAGCTGGTTTCAGGAAGCCGTACACATTAGAGACCACGTTAATTTAATGGATCTTTATAGCGCGGTACTTAAGCTCTGCTCTCTGGGAGGGGGAGAACAGCTGCTTTTATGAAACGTACAAACACAGAGAGGACACGAAGCAGCAGACCAAACACAAGGAATAGACGCTTATTCTGTAGAACAACTCATAAGAGCATTTTAAAACTACTAACGTGTATTTAATGTATCAAATAAATCCATTTGATGATGCTGAACGCTGTCGTTCAGGTTTGGTTAGGATGAGGGAAACATCACGGTTTGGGTTAAAGTAAGTACTTTGTTATAATTAGGAGATCTTTGTCATCGTGGTCACAATAATAATAATTATTATAATGATAATAATCATAAGAAAAAGTAGTATTAGTGTAAAAGTAGCTCTTTTTGTCACCGTCCTACTGCAGCTCAATGGGGAAAAACAAAGATGACTGATGCTGTTGTTCTCCTTCATGAGATATTCATGTTCCCCACAGGATATATTATTATAAATACAAATATTACTTTGGTGATCCCCAGATTTTATCGTGTATTTAGTTTATGTCTTTGCAATGTGACTGGTATTTGGTGGCGTTTGATGAACACTGATAATGTGTCAAACAATCGAAAGGGTTCATCCCCTGGGGACCATGACCATAACAAAGGTGCTCTAAAGGTGGAGCTAAATAAAAGATTTTAATGTCATCGGAATCAAAATCTTGGTTTATTGTCGAGTAGGTTTTCACATTTAAGGAATTTACTTTTTTTTTTTTGGTGGCAAACATAAAACAGAATGAGAGAAAATGAAATAAAAAGTAAAAGCATGAATTGCAAAAATCAAGAAACATAAATATAGACAAGAAGAAAATGTCAATAAAAATATACAAAAATACTTTAACAAATATGTACGAGAAACATAAATATAGACTGGCAGTAAAATAGAATAAAAAAAATATAAAAAATACAACACCAATATGTAGAAGAAACACAAATATAGACGAGAAGACGAATATAATTCAAATATGACAAAAATACAACAAAAAATAATTATTCAAAATCATCGTTGTTAGGAAAATAGTTTCAGACATTTAGTAAATAACTCTGCTGAGGTTCAGTGTTTGTTTCAAAGACACAATAAGAAATCAAACCTGTGACATCTCAAAGTCAGGACAGTGTGTCTACTGTTCTGTTCTGTTCTGTTCTAGTTAAATATGGAAAATGTTCCCCTTTTGATTTACGTTCCAAACAGTAAACAGAGGCGCTCTCTGCCTCCCCCTCCTCTGTGTTATCGTACCCAGCATGCATTGCCCCGCCCTGATCTCCTGGGACCTTTCTCTCCATTAATAGCTTCTTTTTTTCCTCCACTGTTTTCATTGCAAGACATTTTCAATCCTTTTGTGAAGCTGATATGTGGAAGGGGTTTGTTTTTAACAAAATGCTCACAAACTTTAACAAACATCTTTAATTTTATGTCATTTTTACGAAGATATTTTCTTTTACTGAAGTTGAAACTTGATTTGTTTGCCTGGTCCGTCTGTCAGCAGGATATAAAGATCTAATTTATCAACAGGTTTCTGTACAATGTGGTGGGAAGCAGATCGGCTCCGAGCCAACACACCGCTGATTAGCTTCTGGTGTCGATCCAATTTAGGGATTTTCCAAACAGTTGTTACGAATCCTCAAGGGCTGTTGAAAGGGTCAGAACATCAGTTCCACTTAAAATGTCGTGTGAACTCTGTGGTTAATACCAAAGACTGAATATAAGAAGTGGACGTAGTCATGGTGCGGTCACCCATTGGTTGTGGACTGATGTGTTGAAGCCTTGAGTTTGGCAATTTTGCCGTCGCCATCTTGGAATACGGCCGTCGCCTTGTTGTTGTTGTTTTGGCAACCAGTGAACAGAAAGTGATTATATGTGGACTGAGGAGGAGTGATGTAGAGACGCCGTATATGTCTCTGGTAGAGACCTGTCAATCACCGTGTAGCCCCGCCCTAAAGCATCCCCTGCTTTATGGTCTGTTTGACTCTAAATGGACCATAATGTACTAAATGAACATCATGCTGTAGTGAAGAAGACTTGAAACTAGAGATTGAGACCATAAACTCATGTTTACAATGTTTACTGAGGTAATAAATCAAGAGAGAAGTAGAGTCATTTTCTCATAGACTTCTATACAACCAGAGGAGTCGCCCCCTGGTGGTCACTGGAGAGAATCATTGATCTTTATTGGTTACTGTAATGGTGTGTGAGTCTTCTCCTGTTGGACGGGCCAGGATTATTCCTCTCTCATGAGTTTCATGAGTCATTCCTCACGTCACTGAAGTTGCTGGTGGGCTGACCACAAACCTCTTGAGATTCATCAGCACTTTGCAGCTAAACAGCTTGTAAGAAACAACTTAAAAATGACGTGAAACCAGCAGCGGCCCGTTACTCTCATGATATGCTGCCCCACTCTCTCACCCCTCTCCCCTCTCCCCTCTGGTTACTCCCAGACTTTATGAGGGAAGTGACTTCATGCTCAATCCATTTGAGAGGCATGTGAGACTTGGCTGCTGCTCGGCTGCATGTCGGGAGTGATGTCAGCTTTCTGGACTGGTCACCGCTGATTAGAGCTCTCCAACGTAAAAAACAAACCTGCCTCGTCTCAGCTCACGACGACTGACGTGGTCTGGGAATATATTGTTATTTGGACAGTAAAAGAGATATTTGTTATATTGGGTGTAATGGAAAAGGAGTGTCTCAGATGTGGTAGCTAAGGAGTCATGATGGGACATTTAGCTGAAAAAATAAATCAAAAACAGACAAAGAAAGCAGAATTCTGCTCTTTAAAAACAATCAAAAACAGAAGCAGCTTTGATAGAATGATTGTCTGCATGCTGATGGCCAGCATCTGATCTTTACAATAATAAAACTGAGCATACTTCCTCATTCATGATCACGTGGATAACATACAAGATTATTTGTATCTGTTTGTCAATGACCATTATATTCTTTCATAAATATGTTATTTATAAGAGCAATAACAACATTTAGGCTGTTGGATACAGGGGCAGATATAAGGAGGATCCCTCCTGATGTGTAGAACCCAATGAAATGTTAAAACTGCACATTCATGGTCCCCAGAGGATGAATCCGTCTGACCTCCGTGATCATCTGACTTTTCATTCAGCACCACCATCAGTTCATATTAACATTTTTAATATGAGCAAATACCTGCAGAACTAATAACGTTTCCAACCTCGGCTGTACTCTTGTGTTTACTGCTAATTAGCGCAAGTTTTCATGCTGACATGCTAAACTAAAAATGGTAAATATGGTGAAGGGTATACCTGCATTTTATAACTTTTAGGACTTAATGATTTAACTAAGGATTATTATTTGTATTGTGAAGTTCATTTACCCTAAAAACTGAATAATCTGCTGAGTTAGAGACGTCTCTCTCTTAATTTAGGTCTATGGGGGAAAGTCTTTTTTGGGGCCCTATGGCATCACACGATGGACACGGAAATTGTAATTCCCCAGTTTGGGCAGAATGTAAAATTAGCTTCAGAGCCTGGCCCTCTTCCTGGGGGCTTGTAGTGAGCATGTTAGCATGCTAACATTAGCATTCAGCACCTCGTGCAGGGCTGCAGACTCTTAAGTCTCGTTGCTTGATGGTCGTGTATCTTTAAAACTGTTTTTTGGTTTAAATTTCTAACTGTAAAGTCAAACCTCAGTGTTTCTGAAGCCTGTGTCACGAGGACAAAATGATACAAGTTTTGTTTTAATCTTGTTTGAATATCAGATATTACGTTTTGTGATCTCATGACTAAACGACCTCATTATCATTATGAGATAACAATAATCAATCAGCTGGTATTTGCTTAAGTTCTGTTCCAGTTCGTCTGCGATGTGGCTTCACTGACTGACGCTCATGAGGAGAATGGCAGCGGCACAAAGCACAGGCGCAAACTATTACCTTGGTATGTAGAGATGACGAGATGATTAAGCCGTGACCCTGAGATAACTGGAGTATGAACCAGCACGGGGCTATGAGGTCACAGTTTCCAGCTGTGACATCATCGCAAAAGCAGACTCAACTCATTGTTTTATGATGTCGAGATGAAAGAAGGGGGAGACTGAGAGAGACTTTAAGTGGGATTGTAGATGTTCAAACTTCCTTTTTTTCTGATAACTTTTAGGACTTTCTCTGAAAAAAGATTGAGCTTCAAAGCACATTCCGTACCAGAAGGTCCATTTAGTAGCTGTTCTGGAGCTTTCCATCATATCACATGATCTTCATGAAATATACCAACAATAATGTAACATTACATTATGTCTTGGTTTACTTTAATTACTTAAATGTATCTCACAAATGTATATGTAACTTAAATACATCTTATTTTTTAACTATTTCACTTTTAAGGGTTTTCATTGTTACTCCAGCAGCTATTATTCATTATCATTGACAGCAGTGTTAATATACGTGTAACGTTTAAGTTAAAGGTGATTTTAGGTCAATTCTTACCATGTTAATGTTGATTAAAAGGAGATTTATTAAAGGAGAACTGTGGCCTGCAAAGCAACGAGTGACTGAAGAACAATCCAGGATTACATTCACAACCCTTCACTTCAGTCTGATTCCTCTGTTGTGAATACATTCAAAACTGAGACTCTTTAAAAGGCACTTTGACCTGCTTGTGAACCCGGAGCGCTCAGCCGTCGTGCAGATTTCCTCTGACTGAACGTAACGTGCTGCAGCTAACAATCCCACAGACTGAAACTCTGTTTTTCATCCAGTGGCCTCAGTAGCCGTTACCTCCCAGACTTCTCTCACACCGTTTTACAAGCTCAGCTGGATGGAAATAAACAGTCAGTGGCTCTTTGCCAGCTGAGCTCCCAGAGACAAAAACCCTTTGGCTGGTGGCTGGTGGAGTTTTCCCACTAAAACTGTATTTGTTTTGTGGTAGCTGTGTGGATAACTGCTGATAAGAGGGATTTAGAAACAGACGATAAGCTTCGATGAAAAATGAGCTGAAGTGAAAACAAGGAAAAACGAGTTGAAATTGCAAATAAATCTGCTGGAGTAGACAGACAGGAGCAGGAGGTGCTGAAATAGAAGAAGAATAACTATAAGCGCTGAAAGGAGTTGAGGTGTGAGTTGTGCATTAGCTGAAAGGAGATGAAGAGTCAGTTGGTTGCGAGGACGTTAGAAATTGATTGTCATGCTGTGTTTACATCACGAGCAACATGCGAAACAGCGACATGAGTAAACATGAGTTTATGGTCTCAGTCTCTAGTTTCAAGTCTTCTTCAATACAGCATGATGTTCATTTAGTACATTATGGTCCATTTAGAGTCACACAGACCATAAAGCAGGGGATGCTTTAGGGCGGGCTTACTGTGATTGACAGGTCTCTATTGGAGACGTACAGTATACGGCGTCTCTACGTCACTCCTCCTCAGTCCAGATATGGTCACTTCCTGTTCACTGGTTGCAAAAAAGCCAAGATGGCGACGGTCATAATGCTGAACTTGAGGCTTCAAAACATCAGTCCACAAACCAATGAGTGACGTCACGATGACTACGTCCACTTCTTATAACAGTCTATGCTGTGAACATAAAAATGTGAGGTGAGAGCTTACCACAATGTAAAAATCCTATTTTTAGCCCTTCCCCTTTTTAGTGGCAATCCTTTTGATTTGAAACAAGATCTTTTGCTTTAGAGTTTAGCAGTTCGGAGTCTTGGACTGAATCCAAAATGCCATCCTAACATGCTTTTCTTCATAATTGTGTGTATAGTTTTTTGTAACGCAGATTTTCGTCCGGGAATGTCACCTCATTTCATAATACTTCAAATATATAAATATTGCATTACTTTCATCAGTGGGCCACAGTCACCATTGTGTTGCCTCCTTTGACAGACACAATAGGCGTAATTCAGGCGTATCTAGGACTTCCACTACAGGTACAAGGTTAGAATAGAATAGAATAGTTTGGTCTGAACATACCTTTACAGGTCAGGTGTATTCATTTAAAGACCACTGAACCTCTGAGTCATGATGAGAGAAGTTCTGAGTTTATCTAAATGTCGATCTTGTGCTTGCAGCTCACAGTATTTAAGCTTTACAAGCAATGATTGAGACACATTTAAATGAGCCCAGTAGATTTGTTTTTTTATTTTTTTATTCTGACTGTAAATCAGTTTTACAAAAAACATCTGCTTTTGTGGTATTACAAGGGTTGTTTATCTTTGATTTATCCTTTGCGGTTTCATAAATGCATCAGTATGCTGCTCGTGTACAAGAGCAGTCAAACAATTTCGTGCTGCTAACATTTTATTTTAGGAAATAAAATGCAGAGATTTTGCGAATTTGAATCTTGCGAATCAAGATCCCCATTTTAAATATTAAACAGTGGATTTAATGACAGGAGTATATTTGTTTTGGCTCTCCTGTGAAGTTGTTCGTCATCTGCTAACGTCCTCTTGCCTCTGAGGACGTTGTATCTTAGAGCCCTCCTGCAGCACAGATGACTGACTGCATTACTTTCCCCATTATGGTAAGTTACAGCGACAGGCCAGACCTCTTTAAACCTCCTTCACGAAGCCCATCGCTCCCTTATATAGTCATCTCTCTGAATCGACATGTCTAAATCATGTTGCACATGAAAAGCATGAAGTTTGAAGAACTGTAAAAGTTGAGATGGTGAATTTTTGGAAAGCTGCCATCACTTCCAAGGCAAACCGAAGGGAGCTCAGTTGCATGAAAGCCTTCTTGTATTAAATGTAATATTAATAATAATAATAAGTACAGTTTCACATCATCACGCATGCTACGTTATTTATTTTTTGATTTCTTCTTGAAACAAGATGTTTGGATGGGACATAATGCAGGAAAGGATCATTACAACCGTGAATTAAAGAGATATCAGTCAGCAAGAGAGAGGCAGTTGGTTATTTAATCATATATATACAGACGAAATCCAAATACCAGAAGTGAAACTGACGCGAAAGGAGAGTTAAATAATCGCTAAAAACATATTAAATACAAGTAAAGGAAAGGAAAATAAACAAAGTAGTGCAGCACGAATCATCTGACAATAATAATAGAGAGAAGTGACTAAAAGATGATGGGGCAAGATGTGTCATTGGAGAGCGAGGACAACAAGGAATTATTGTTTATTGGTTGGTTTGATTTTGAACTGAGCTAAAAAACATTCTGGCAGGAAAAACTGATTTATTTCATTATGTTTAAACGGATAACAATGATGGCATTAAAACATAAACAAAAATATGTGAAAAAGTAATTGATATTTTATTTAGACTTTAATGTCACCCCTTACATTGCTTCGTTGGTGAAGCACACACGAATTCAATGTCAATGTTTGACTTTTGCTTTATTTCAGTAATGTGAAGAATTTAGGCCAGAACACAAATTAGTTAAAGAAAAGTATACTCCCTAACTAACCTAAAAAATTAAATAAATTGCAGCTAACAATAGATGTTACTGGTTCTGACTAGAAAACACTGTTTCACTACAAAATAACAATAGAATAGAATAGAATAGAAATATACTTTATTCATCCCCAAGGGGAAATTTGTCAATAAATCTGTTATCTTACTGTAATTACCAATTTCCAACTTCTAAAGACTGTTGTTATGACTGGGATTTTTCTGAAAGCTCAAAAATATCCAACTAGGCCTTAAATAAAGCAGAAGTGCCTGAAAATACACACAAATACGGACACTTCAAGTCAGCTAAAATCTTCTGTTCAAGATAATTACACTCAAATTTAAAGGACAGTCTTATAATTGCTACAGTGTTTTATGTTTAACCAACTCAAAATGTCCGGTTACGTGAATCATTGGAAGAAGTAAATATTACGCATATCTACCACCAAATATGGCCGCTGCAACAACGCTAACATGACAGACGACACTTTTGCTTTCAATCATGAGACTGATGCGTCAAACAAGAGAAAACAATTACAGACCACAGAGGCCAGACATGCTAGCATGATCTATATTTACCCCGAGGACACGTCTCCATCATTTCAATATGAGCTGAAACATGAACCCAGTGGATGTTTAGTTGGTGTTTTTCTGTCTCGGGGATTGACGTACGTGACCTCTGTTTAGCTAACAACTGTTGAGGCGTTGTATTAGTATAAACAGGCGGCTAGGGTTAGCGGCTAGGGTTAGCGGCTATTGAAGCAGCTATTGACAACAACCGGTGACGTGGAGGAGTGTGAGGAGGAAAATGGAGGTCCAGGCATCTGTGGGATTGCTGATGGATCATAATGTGATAGCCCTGGAGTCCCCCCCCCCCTCGCCCTTGTTGGACTCTGAACAACAACAAGTGGGGAGACCCTAAAAATAACCCTGAATAAACTTTCACCAAACAAACAGCTGCACAGCTCACAAATAGAGGCGAAGGACAGACGATATATTTCAAGTGTAGTGGGGCTGTAAAATGGATGATTGACATTTCACCAGCATGGACGTCTAAACCCGATTAGATGAATGGACCGCTAACTGGGCCAGTGTTGTTCTAATTACCGCCAATGTAAACTGGTAAAACTGAGCAGCTGTTCTGTATGTAAACATGCTAACGTAGTCCGTTAGCAAAGCTGTAAATCACAGATGAGTCATGCTAATATTAGCAAATACATAACCCAATGCATTACCGTTAGCATGTTAGCTTTTATGCTGAAGAGTCTACACAGCAACGTGCTAGCTAAAATGTCATTTGCTCTCCAGGTATTGGACAAATTTGAAATCTGACTGACATTGGATAAAAAATGATTATAATTAATTTTGTGGGGGCCATGACTGTCAGCACATTTCACAGCAATCCATCCAAATACCTACATTGTTTGGGTCTAGATGTAAAGAAGGAGATATTTCAACCTCCTTGTGACGGCTATGACTTCATTGCATTTAATGAAAAATAATGCACCACCGTTTCCTGGCAGTTACATGAATAATATCCACATACAATCAATGTATTTATTTTTTTGTAATGTCTGTATGGTTTTATTTTTTAACACACAATGTTGCAAATTTATAACACGATAAAAAAAGAAGCTAATATATGCTATTTATCTGGATCTGGATTAAATGTGCTAAATAGAAAATTCAGAGTGTATCTATTGTCTTAACCAGCTCTCAAACATGGTGGCGGCTAGAAGCTAACAGCGTTAACAGTGCAAACAATGGTAAACAAAGCAAGAAGCTCTGATAACGACACACACAGAGTGAGAAAGTCTTTATTCTCTGCCCAGGTAGACATTACTCCACTTCATCTTTACATAGATAGTAAGTTGTTTGCTGCTATAATAATGCTCTGAATGTCGTAAAGATAACCTTTAAGGCTAACAAAGAGGGTAACCATGTTGGAGCAACTCATGAAAGCTTTCTTTACCGTTAGCTTGTAGTGCTAATGTTGCACGGCTACAAGCATGCTAACATAGAAACAAAATAATGCTCGTATATTGTGTGTATATATATATGTAATAAATGTTAACTTTATTGACCCATTATAACAAATGCAGTCTGAGTCAAAATTAAAAATGTCCATTTCAAAGCATTTATTCAACAAACGGTAATATATTTACAACTTGTAATAACATACTAATCATTTCATACAAACTACAGTACTATGAGAAGCATAAATGTACATTTCCTCAACTAGTAAACCTACTGAAACCTCACAGGAACAAATGTGAAATAAAAGAAAGGGGACTGAAATAAACTCACTTATTAATTTCAAGCAGCAACAGGAACAGTTTGTCGCACTCATGTGTTTGTGTTACAAATCATATCAGTTTCATATTGGCCCAAAACCAGCAGGAGCAATAGACACAATATGCTTTTTAAAATTCACAGAGAATTATTGTTCTGGAATGGCTGGATTAGAAAACATCCGTGTGTTGCACAAAGACATTTAATCAGGACACTCTTTGGAGTCGAACCTGTGACCTTCTTGTTACCGACCGCGCCCCCCTGCTGCCAACATACCTCCTCCAGCTTCTTATCCTCTGCAGGTCTCGTGTGTCGGCCACGGGCCACAGCTGTCTTGAGGTTTTAGCCGGTCTCCAGTGTAAATCAGGAGACCAGTTAGTCCTCATCACGTCTCTGTAAATATCTCTCACCATGGGGGGGCTGGAACTAAATAAAATCCTGTAAAAAACAACGTGTTTTTGTATCAAAATTATGATGTGACGGAAACCTTGAATTGAATGTTCTGGACAAAAGTTACATCATCATTCCAAATACTGGAAAAATTGCATGTCAACATCCCCCCAAAAAATCTATTTTTTAAACTTGTTGAGCGCATGCACAGGTAACATAAAGGCTTCTGTCGGCTTGTGATTGACTCCAGACGGGTTCTTCCTCTGAAGCCCAAACCTTCCAGCTGCTGCTTCACACTTGTCCTGGCTTTAGATTTGGCCCACCAGCTCTTCCAGTGACTCTCCCAGTTGTGACGCGTGGGAGATCTTGGCATATCTCCCCCCATGAAACAACTATTAATAACAGGCCGGGGTAACGCGGTTGCTACCGCTTCACTGCCAGGATTCTCTCTGGTTGAGTCACGGCCTGCTTTGATCCAATTACTTGTTCCTTTGTGAGGACCCCCATCTCAACCCCTCACCCAGTATCAGCCGGCCCAGCTGTCGATTTCATCATCGTTTGTTTGGCTTCTCCCTATCTACATGACCTCCATCAGAGAGAAGACGGTCTGTTTCTATAGAGTTGTTCTTAATGCTCGTCATCGGAGCCACCAGGTCGCATTCTGGTGAAACCAGATGAAATCATGAAGGTTCACCAGACACTCCTTTAGCTCAGACTCCAGCAGAGAGCGGTCCACCGTGGACAGACCCAGATCCTCCAGCAGAGACCGGTCCACCGTGGACAGACCCAGATCCTCCAGCAGAGACCGGTCCACCGTGGACAGACCCAGATCCTCCAGCAGAGACCGGTCCACCGTGGACAGACCCAGATCTGGTTTCACCTGCAGCCTTGGACCTGCAGTCGGAGCTCCGGAGAGAGGAGGAGAGCTCAGCTCCCGGCAGCAGCAGCAGCGTCTCCTCCTCCTCCTCCTCCTCCTCCTCCTCCTCCTCCAGGAGCAGAGCTTCTCCTCTAATGTGTTTTCTTAAGATAAGAAAACATGGACGTTGGGTTATCAGATAATGATATTATTATTGTAGCTAATATAATTATTATAGTAATTATAAACTATAATGATAATGTATCCACACACCACCAGTGAGCTTCCTGAAATGAACTAAAGGGTTTTCTAGGATCACTGTCTCATCCATTTTGTTTCTGCTCACAGGTAGAAGATGCGATCCCGGACCTGCACCATGGAGGGTCCAGATGATGGACACATCCAGCCCACCAAAGGCTTCATCAAGCAGGAGGAGGAGAACAAACCGGAGCTCACCAAGAGGAAGATGAAGGTCCAGGACGGGAGGACGGCGAAACCTCAGAGAGCTGCAGAGAGCAGGAAGGATCTGACCAAGAGCGACCTGCTGCACCTGCTGGGAATCATGGAAGGAGAAGTTCAGGTATCAGGTTCACTTCACAGGGACGTTAATATAATAATAATAATAATAATATAGTAATCAACCATGTGAGTACCTTAATGAGACTGAAGTGGGTTTAGTCTGAGCCTCCTGTCATCTTCATCAGTCTTTAACCAAACAAAGAACTTTTACCAATTCTGAATTACATCCGCTGGAATGATTTATTCTCCTTTGCATCTGTAATTATTAGTTAAATATAATGTAAATATTCATCAACATACTGAGATGATTTGAGCAATTTGGAAAACGTGTAAAACTGTTTTACAGATGGACACATCACAACCAGAATAGATATTAATATTTAACTTCACAAACATGAAACGCTTTCTGTGAAAACAAATGTCTGCGTTTTTGTTTTTCCATCCGAGTTGTTGATCATCTTTTTTACATTTAGAGATCATTTTAATCTTTTTTTTTTTCCATGATTTTAGCTGATTTAACTAAATTTAATTTGACTAAATTGTTTTCCATATATGTTCTCTTTTTATATTGTTTTACATTTATTTCTATTATTATTGTATTTTTATTATTTGGTTTGTGTGAAAAATGCAAAAGTGCTTCACGAATAACTTTTTACTTGCAAGGCACTTTATTCATATTTATATTAATATGACGATAAATATTAGTATTGTTGTTGTTATTATTATTATTATTACTATTAGACAGCCTCATTGTCAGTTTTTACGTGAACTCATCATGTAATGTCAACAACAGGGCAAATATCATCAAAAATCAATGTTTTGTCTATTTTTAAAGAAATGTCATTTTGTCGGAGAAGGTTTTTAGAATGGGGGAAGGTTTGTTATCGATGGAGATGACTTAAGACTCATTCGAGGACGAAGGAAAGTCTGAAAATAGTTTCTCGTCTTTCACAGAAAATCATCCAGTTAATCTTTATTTACCCCAAAGCAGCAGCAGCTCATGAAACCATGAATATGAGACACATCGACACGTCTCAGCGTGAGATGGTTAAAGGTTTGTAAACCATTGTGGAAACAGGCCGACAGTCTGATAATGATTTCATATCCGAGGCACGTTTATAAACTGTTCTCTCTCTGTTTCCATCCGTCCTGGCGTGATGAAGGTTTTCCATGAGGACGGAGAAAACACACACTTCACACAGGAGGAGCTGCTTTTTGTTAAATAAAGGAAAAATACACTTTATATGTGAATAACAGTGAACTAACAAGTATCCTGGTGAACCATTGACCTCCATTAAAAACACATCGACGAGCCTCACTGTTCGTATGACGGCTCATGAAAGGTGCGTTTTCCTACGAATAATTTCCATCTTTTCAAAATAAACTTCCATCTTCACAGGAAACTAATATTTGTACTTTTTTAATGCTACAGCACAATTTTATGATAAATATCAAATTCTTCCATGGACCCCCCGACAGAGAGCCACAGACCCCGGGAGGGTCCCCGGACCCTTCTTTGGAAATCACTGCACTAGAGCACCAAATGTGGATTCATCCGCCGCTGAAAGTAGTCCCCAACAAACGTACTATTTCCTGCTGTTTGTTTTGATTAAAAACTAGAGCGAACTACTGATGAAAATATATATTTGTGGGGTTTGTTTTTTTTATTCAAATTTGTATTTGTTTAAACATATTAAGATGATACAAAAATTAGGTTTGTCAGACAGAAAAATAATAATAATAAAAAAATAAAATAACAGCAGTAAAAGATTATAATTTCTGCTCTCTGTGTCTCTCAGCTCCCGCTGGGTCAACAGCTTTCGCTTCTTTTGTTGGGTAGAACAAATAAAAACATTTACAGCTCAGCATAGACAGCAATCCCCACCAATAATCATAAAAAACTCTTATTTTACACATTAAGTTAACTGATGAAGCCGTCACATCCGCGTCCCAGCGGTTACTGTAAACATCAGCAAACCTTACTCTCTCTGCAGATCTAGATCCACACCCAGATATTGAGGATTGTCGGGACACATTCTAGTGAAGCTCTTCACCTAAACGAGATTCTCGAGCCCAACAACATGAATACAATGACATCACCGTTAACTGATGATGAGCAGAGAGAGGGTGAGTGAAGGAAACAGCTCCCTCTGCTGGAGGAAAGCTGCCTCTCTCCTCCTGTCGTGTTGATGTGAGGTTATGAGGTCATCGTTTCTTTTGGCTCCACGTGATGCAGCGTCACATCCAGATGATGTCATTCAGCTGGTGTCTGAGCGTCACTGTGTAAATATTCAAGAAGTTAAACGCATAAACATAAAGGCTGAACAAAGACACTACATCTTTATAAAAGGCTGTTTGGGAGTTGATAGTTTCCGAATAAGTTAAAGTGCATCTTTTAGACTTTGGTTTGGATCTTTAGTTACTTATATTTTGGATTGCAGACAGTTTAACTGATGAAGTTCAGGATTTGATTGTGTTTTTGGGATTTTCTAATATAATACAAATAAATTGAAGAAACGTTTCTCTCAGACGTGTTTATACAGAAACATTATCTTTAAAAAATATTTTAAAAGGTTCTTTCACTGGAGAGCTATTTTGATTTTATTATTTTATAATTTAATTTGATTTTAATGAATTTTTATTTTGTTTTTATTTTTGAGCAGGTCATATTTAATGTGGTGTTTTTAAAGCGAGTATGTTTTACTATTTGTTCCTTTTATTGTTGGTTTTATTTCCTTGTCTTGCGTGACAAAAATGCAAAAGTGGTTTTATTTACAAAGCACTTTATTTATTTATTAATCTTGTTATATTTATTTATACATTTTTATTCTTAAAAAGCCTCATTATTAGTTTTGAAGTGAGGAACTTTGACCTCATCAAATAACCCCGTTAACAGGAAAACAACCATAAATATAAAGAAAATCTAAACTGGGTCAAAACTCAATCCTCTCAATAATAATAATAATAATGATACATTACTTATAAAATATTATAAATAATCACAATATAAATATATAATACTAATGAAATCTTATTTGAAAGTTAACGTAGTTTCATTAACCTGCAGTGTTCAAATGTTCAAATTATTTATTCATCCATAAAAACTGAACAAATGCTTTCTTTCACACCACAGGAAGTGAAATACAGTAATAATCATAATAACAATAACCATGAATAAAAACAACACAAAACAGTAAAGATATTAGCATTGAAGTCTCTGCTGCATCTCCTCAGGCCAGAGAGGACATCATCGGCCTGCTGAAGTTGGACAGAACCGGACCGGAGACTCTGGAGGCTCAGTACGCCTCGGCCGTCCCCACCAAACCCCTGCAGGCCCTGCAGAGAGACGGACTGTTCACCCTGAAGAACTGCAACAGCACCGACGACGTGTACGAGAAACCCATGGCCGAGGTCAGAGAGGAGTCCGAGTCTTTAGCAGAGTGACGGTAGTTTATTTAAAACAGAAACAGTTCTTTTTTTAAAGGTTCTTTGAAAGAAAATGAATGTAACTCAGTACATTTACTCTGGTACGGTACTTATTTTCTGCTACTTACAGCAAAGTAACAGTATTGTAGTGGAGTACTTTTACTCTACTGTTACTTCAACATTTGCATATTTTACTCAGGACTTTTACTTGTAGTGGAGTATTCTTTACAGTTTGGTATTAGTACTTTTACTGCAGTAAACAATATAAATACTTCTTCCATCGCTGCTATAATTGATGCCAGATAACAAAAACGTCTATCCAGGAAACCTTTAAATAAATTATAAGGAAATAACACACCTATAAAAATAAAGTTGTACCACTTTATCTCCCTCCGTGACGTCTAAAAGTACCTGAATCAGTCTAAAGGTTTCTTAAAACCTCTCAATTCCCAGAAAAGAGGACTGAAAGTGTCCTCCATGATCCCGAAGGATGACTTTGTATGTGTATACATCAAACTGGTTTCAAAGAGTTTAGACATAGATGGAGTACCAATATCGTCTAAGCTTTTATTTTGGCGGTGCATGTCCACCAGGGTTCATGGCAGTGAAATCAGAGCCTGAAACCATTTTATTTTGTGTAAATGTAATTTCCCGCTCAGTGACGTCTGCAGGCTGAACAGTCGGTGTGAATGAAGCTCATTGTCGTCACAAGAACCGTGGCTAATGTTGTTTTTTTGGGGGGGTTGATGTGGCGGCAGATGTGGCCTGAGCTGCTGTTGATAATGAGTGTTGACGTGTCCCCCCCCCCACCCCCCCCTCAGTTGGACCGTCTGGAGGACAAACAGAGGGAGACGTACAGACGGATGCTGGAGCAGCTGCTGCTGGCGGAGAAATGTCACCGGCGCACCGTCACGGAGCTCGACAACGAGAAACAAAAACACGCCGACTTCATGAACAAGAGCGACGACTTCACCAACCTGCTGGAGCAGGAGAGGGAGAGGTGAGCCCACCGGTCCCAGTGGTCCCAGTAGTCCCAGTTCAGTCTGGTCCTGGGTTTGATCACAGTCAGGAACGGGACTTTATATTCATTATAGAATCAAACAGCGCTGTCCTCTAGAGAAAGACATTATCAGTTGAATCAATAGAGTTTTACACAAAGAATCACTTTAAATCTTGAGTTCTCATACGTTTATGGGACATAAGTGATTCAGCATGAAAAAAGCATTAAAAATATTCAACATGTTTTATTTCTGGACCAAAACCAGTTAGTCCGTCTTTCAGTACTGTCTGACTTCCTGTCTGTGGCTCTCAGCTTCTATTGGTTCCTACTGAAGACTACTCTTTAAAAACACAAATATATAGTTTCATTAGTAGTTTACTGGAACAGCTGGTTATTGTAGTTTTATTCAAAAGATAGGAGGAGACAGTGCATTTGTTGGGGACTATTTTCAATGGCGGATTCATCCACATTTGGTGCTCTAGTGCAGTGTTTTTCTGGGGACCCACTTTTTAAAATGTTAACAACGAGGTCTTATTGTGGGTGCATGTAGGCTACAATTATCACAACACTGCGGACATTCAGGCCTCCTCGTGTGGCTCAAAGGTGAACTGCAGAAATAAATATATAAGATTCTGTATAAGATTCTGCAAATCTATTTAGCGACCCAAATAAAATCTCCTTCAACCCGCCTGTGGGTCCCGACCACCTGAAACGTGATGAACTGGTAAATGATGCCAGCATGACGCTTCTTCAGCGGAGGAGGTGGAATCCAGATGTTAGTCGTGCACATTCTGCAGATGCATGTTTGTTTGTCTGGTAGATAAGAACCAGAGCATCAAGGTTTTGGATGATGGTTCTGATAGAAAGAGATGATGAGTCATGACTTATCAAGCCATCAAATACACACAGCCCGTCACTCAGCCTCGACTGAAGTCTGAGTTGCAGAAGAACCTAAAGGTTTGGATTTTTTGATGTGCTCACAGCATCTTTCACGTGATTCTGGAGGCTTTTTAGTTGAGTTTCTTTGCTTGGTGCAGTTGTGCAGAAGAACGTCTCTGGTCCTCTTACAGTTAGGACCAGGGCTTCTAAAAGACTGGACCAAGATCTGGTTCTGGACTGCACTCTAAACCACATGATGCAATATACTTTATACTTACTTAGTATTGTTTGTGTGCTTACAGTGTCTTTGTAGTTGTTTTGTGTCTCTTTGTAGTTGTTTTTAGTGTCTTTGTAGTCATTTTGCGTCTCCTTCTAATCGTTTTGCCTCTCGTAGTCATTTTGCGTCTCTTTGTAGTCGTTTTGGTCTCTTCATTGTTTTTTTGAGTTTGTTTCTGTCTCTCTGAGGGACATGGAGGAGCCCTGACACTTTGTGAAATAAATAAAGCATGCCTTCCAAATACTTGGAATTGACATATTTGCCCAACATTAGATAAGAAAGACGAAAGTGATGGTGAGTCCATTTGGTCCTACTTATCTAAATGGGCCTGACGTGTTGTCTGACAGAGGTTCAAACAAACCAGCCACATGAGAAAATAATCTGCACAATAAAACATCACGGCGAGAGAATCTCTCACATCTGCTCCTCGTGCTCCATAAAAGTTTAAACAGTGAATCATTCACCTTCACATGATCTCATGTCTCTTCTAAACAACGTCCTTCAGATCTTCCTCTCTGAAGGTTCGTGGAGCGCGGACGCTGTTTTTCTACTCTTTTTCCAGTCGGCACTGATTTGGAGGTTTGCAGGTCAAAAGAAGTCTAGAATGTAATGTTTAAAAAGCCCAGCAAGATAAATTCTACCTTCTTATAAAGGTTCAGATGTTTAGAGGTGCAGATTCAACTTTGTGGTCCATTTTGCAGTCCTCTAAACTTCTAACCGTCCTCGTGCAGCTCTGTGCTCTGTGCTCTGTCTGATAACACATTCCTGTTGGCTGCAGTCAGCGTGCAGATTCACTGCAGGTGATATCATGAATGAATGAGTCCAGGGTGATGTCATGCCGGACGATTAGACGCCCAGTTTGCATAACAAACTGTGACGGACGCAACACAAGCACACAGGAAAGCTTTGTTATAAACATCTGTATTTGACTCTCGTGATGTTACTGCACTGAACTTAGTTATATGTCAATATGTTTGTCGGATAGAAAAAATGAATCCAAAAATCTTAAAGCACAAAGAATACGTGCTGTCCACCAGGGGGCGACTCCTCTGGTTGTATAGAAGTCTATGAGAAAATGACTCTACTTCTCTCTTGATTTATTACCTCAGTAAACATTGTAAACATGAGTTTATGGTCTCAATCTCTAGTTTCAAGTCTTCTTCAATACAGCATGATGTTCATTTAGTACATTATGGTCCATTTAGAGTCAAACAGACCATAAAGCAGGGGATGCTGTAGGGGCGGGGCTACACAGTGATTGACAGGTCTCTACCGCTGTCTGGGAGTTTTCCGTGTTTTTGTCTTATAACTTTAGCCCTTTCACAGTGCGTTTCTCTTCATGAAAGATAATTGTAACATTTAGGTCACCTAAAAATGTCTTATTCAGCGTTCGGTTGTACTTCTGGTTGCAATAAAACAAGATGGCGATGGCCAAAATGCCAAACACGAGGCTTCAAAGCGATAGACCAAAAGCCAATGTGTGACATCACAGTGACTACGTCCACTTCCTATATACAGTCAATGTGTCATTTCCATCAGCCTCAGCTGCTTCATGTAATGTAAGAGGATCACTTAAGTTATTGCAGTTCATCCTCTGGGGACCTTGAATGTCTGAACCAAATTTCGGGACAATCCATCCAATAGTTTAGATCTTTCACTCAAAGCCGCATGTCTCAGCCGCATGTTGGTGCTGGAGAGATGATCAGTATGATTGATCCTCTGGGGACCATGAATGTCTGCACAAAAGATGCACACGACCTCAATCTTAACGACGTCTTGCGAGATGAGGTTACTCAATACCAGACCTTAATTTAAACAGAGTGGATGACACTATAATGTCTCAGTTGTTCACGCTCCTCTGTGATTAAAATATTGCACCCTAGAACTTGTAAATGTATGATAATCTATGATAATATTATGATAAAATGTATGACACTTAGCTCAGCTTCCTCCCTCCTTGTTCTCAAGACTCAGAGTCTCAGACGATGGCTCTGCAGAAACTCTCTCTCTCTGTGTCTCTGTGTCTCTCTCTCTCTGTTCGGGTCTATTCATAACATCAGTGCTGACGAAGTGAGCCCCGAAACACTCGTAAAACTGAGCCCACAGCGAACACATCAGACCAGGAGATGCTGATCTGCAGCTAATTATAGCCACAATAATCAAAGTCCTTATTAACATTCAGAACATTCAGAGTAAACAGGAACGCGATGACACCGAGGAGCCACATTTGTTGTTGTTTTTAGCTGTTTTGGGTATTAAAAAAGGGATATTCTACAGGCCGCATTTTTAACAAGAATCTGAATCGTCCACCACTGTTAAATTACAGAGAATAAAGCCCACATTCCCCTGAAGGCAGACATCGTTAACTGGGTGAAATCGTAGCTTCTCAAACCACACAATCAGACTGGGATCAGGGGACCTCAGCGAGGCACTAAAGACCGGACGCAGTAAAAGGACGACTTTAGCGCTGCCTCACGCCGCCTGTGTTTACCACAGCCAGTGAACAACTCGCACACACCAGCAGGTGGCGGTAGTCTGCATGATAGATGGTATATAAGAAGTGGACGTAGTCATCGTGACGTCACTCATTGGTTTGTGGACTGAGGTTTTGAAGCATCGAGTTCATCACCGTGTAGCCCCGCCCTAAAGCATCCCCTGCTTTATGGTCTGTTTGACTCTAAATGGACCATAATGTACTAAATGAGCATCATGCTGTATTGAAGAAGACTTGAAACTAGAGATTGAGACCATAAACGCATGTTTACAATGTTTACTGAGGTAATAAATCAAGAGAGAAGTAGAGTCATTTTCTCATAGACTTCTATACAACCAGAGGAGTCGCCCCCTGGTGGACACTAGAGAGAATGCAGCTTTAGGACGCGAAGCTTTGACTTCACTTTTCAGAACCAGATGTTGCCGTCTGGAGTTCGGCAGGAATTTGGTTATAAACTAATGTATTGGATAAATTGACATGTTTGTCCTCATGATGGCGCTAGATGAGTGAGAGGATCACTAAAGAAAGTAGTCATCATTGGCGGCTTTAATCTGTGTTCAACTCGTCACGGCAATCCATCCAGTAGTCGTTGAGATATTTGAGTCTGGACCAAAGTGATGGTTTGGTTTCCAAAACGTTTGTTACTCATTGTTTTTTGGCCGGCAGTGGGAGAGTTTGACGAGGTGGGAACGGACATTGGGAAAGGGTGGAGAAGAGAATACTGCAATATGTTTTTGTCTTCTTCTGGGCTTTTATCTTTGAGCCTCAATAAAACAGATTTAAAAAGAAAAATATGTAAAAATGCAAATGTGATTATTGCACCAGCAGAAGTTGTATTAATCTGCACAGTTTCTCGACAACAAATGGCATCAACATGTCATCATTTGATTTATTCAGTTTTCAAAAACACAAGCCTGCAATCACAGGAAATGAATGGACGATATATTCGAGGCTTTTATCCAGTGAGAGTTTAAATGTGTGTCAGAAGAAACAGATTTCTCTCCAAAAGTGCACAAAAGCCACAAAACACAAGCAATCGGTGTAAAGAAAGTGCTCTTGTGCGCTGCTGATATTTATGTATCCAACATGTATCTGAAGCCTCTGCATCTGCAAGCTCTTTGCACCGCTCATATTTGGCTCATTTAGGAGCCTCTGCAATGCAGACCACAGGCCTCCTCTGCTGTCTGCAGCTATGATCTCACACACATACAATCCAGCCACTATGTAGAGTTTATATCCACGTCCTTTCTCCACTTTTGCGCGAGGGGGGGGGGGGGGGGGGGGGGGATTATAATGAGAAAGGCTGCGCAAAGTCTGGCATTGTCTGCTCCAAAACAAAAACTCCCGCCTTGCATTGTTGCCCGGTCTCTATGGAAACAGGCTGCTACAGGAGACGGTTGGGTCAAAACTGGAGCAACAATTTTTTAGGAAAAGGACATTTTAAAAGTGGCTTCATGTGTTGTGTTGTGTTGTACCTGCTGCCCGGAGGGAGAAGGACGAAGAGGAAGAGCTGTCTGAACCCTTCCTCCTCCTCCTCCTTGGTGTCCAAAGGGCAGGGCCTCTTTGGCCTTATATGGAGGGGTGAATGACATCACCAGCCAGCGGAGCGGTGCTGTTTAGCACAACATCCACCTTTTTTCATTGTCCACCGATGACATGTTTGGAATGTGATGTGGCTTTAATTCGCCGTCCTTCCTTCCCTCTCTGGCCCCGAGAGAAGCTCTTTGGCTCCTGCTCAGCCTTTAAACACACAGACATGGATCAACCTGCTCTGCATCCCAACTTGTTGGTGAGTTGAATAAAGGGGGAAAGATGTTGTTTTTTTGAGATTGTAAAGGTCTTAATCTTGCAGAACACTTGTGCTGAAACCTGTTTGTGTGTTTGAGTGTCTGAGCGTGCATGACCCACGGGAACAGGGAACCTGCAGCAGACTCTCTCTGACTCACAGACTCCCGCAGAGATCAGTTAAACATCGACTAACAGGCGCTGAATTCTCTTGAACTTTGTTGGCAGCTCTGCAGTGACTCTTCCTACTGTTTATCCCAGTGTTTCGATGCCAGTTGATTTTAACAGATACAAATGATGCCGTCTATAAAGACTTTCAAGGTTAAGATACTTATTTTCATTGTAAAACAGGGTTGTGCAATGAAATGCAGTTTTTAGTCCCTTTTGTTACATAAAATAAACACAAAACAAAACTGTATGATATGGTGGAGGATGAATTTAGCAGTCAGAAGAAGCTGCTGTGTGGTCTGGTGGTTCTCTTTCCAGACAGCAGCAGGGTGTCTTTGAGCTCTTTGAGCTCTTTGCAGGCACCTCTTGTCACCAATATCACTGATGCTCAGTAGATGGGTACCAAGAATGTTCGGGGGGGTTTAACCCCCGCTGTAGAGCCCTCATGCCAGTTTGTAATGTTTCCAGTCAGGATGCTTTCTATTGCTCCTCTGTACAAGTTAAGAAGAACTTGACACAGTAATTTAGCTTCCTTAAGTTTCCTTCAGAAATTCTGCCGTTTATGCGCTTTCTTCAGATACAGTTGTAAGATATCTTGACATTGTAGGCAACTGGATTTGCTTTGTTTATTTATATCTGTCCTCAAAGGGCCTGATCAGTGCAGTTTGCTGCACCAAATTAGTGCTAACGCTAGCTTAAAAAAACCATGAACTGTGCGCTACCCAGACAGCTTCATGTGTTAAAGCTGCATTCTCTCTAATGTCCAGCAGGGGGCGACTCCTCCGGTTGTATAGAAGTCTACGTATGTGTCATGTGTAGACGTTTTTAAACACTTTTGCCATCAGACATGGTTGGACGAGACATCGTACTACAGTTTGTTTCAAGTATAGCCAGGCATTAGTACTTCTACGTGTAGAAACCAACAATACTGCAGTTTTTGTACAAGCCTGCACCTTACAGAGTTCTTTAAACACTTGTGATCATTGATGTCATGCACCAAAAACACTCCATTTAATCATTAATAGGATATGTACCAGTGACAGTCCAGTACTTTCATTTTCATACTTTTTAACCATCATGGAGCCCACTGATACCCAAATAACCCCCAAATCGATTGTTCCCTGTTGCTAGCTTTTATTCTGCCAGACAACAGAAGCAAAAACCAATAAAATACAAATAGAAACATATATGAACAATAGAATAACAATTATTAAGCGTAAAAGAAATAACACTTACACCATTATAGAATAGAATAGCAATAAGAGTAAGGTAGATAAATAAAGTAAAATACAACAACAAAGATTAAATACAAGCGTAGAAATATAAAGTGTATAAGAAGTGATACTAACACCAGAGCCTAATGGAAACAAAATAATTATTATATTATTATTATAAAGTAGTAGAAAGTTATATTGCACATAGATTAATACAAATAATATCGCACATACAATTGAAATGTAATATTGCACGATGTAATTAACACTGTCTGGTCTGACTAATGTGCACCATCTGATAGAGAAATACAGGAAACTGTAGAGAAGGTGACAGGATGGTTTGATCCAAAATGAATTAATCTGTTGTGTTTTCCTCCTTGTTTCTTAGACTCAAAAGGCTGCTGGAGCAGGAGAAGGCCTACCAGGCTCGTAAGGACAAGGACCACAGCAGGAGGCTGGAGAAGGTCAGAGCGGAGCTGGTTAAGCTCAAGTCCTTCGCCCTGATGTTGGTGGACGAGCGGCAGCTGCATATCGAGCAGATCGACCAGCAGAGCCAGAAGGTCCAGGACCTTGCTCAGAAGCTGCAGGACAAAGAGCAGCGCTTGGCGGCGGTCACCGACACCGCCAAGGAGGACGGCCAGAAGGTGCTCGCGCTGGAGGCCGAGCTGGAGCACAGAGCGGCCAGGTTTGCACAGGAACACGAGGAGATGACAGCCAAAGTGGCCGACGAAGAGTCCCAAAGCCGACAGCTCAGGCTGAAGCTGGCCGGACTGGCGCACAAGATCGAGGAGCTGGAGGAGAGCAACAAGTCGCTGCGCAAGTCCGAGGAAGACCTGCAGGAGCTGAGGGAGAAGATCAGCAAAGGGGAGTGCGGGGATTCGTCTCTCGTGACCGAGCTGGAGAATCTGCGGAAGAGAGTGCTGGAGATGGAGGGCAAGGATGAGGAGATAACCAAAACGGAGACTCAGTGCAGGGAGCTGAGGAATAAGCTGCAGGGTGAGGAGAACCACAGCAAGGAGCTGAGGCTGGAGGTGGACAAGCTGCAGAAGAGGATGGTTGAACTGGAGAAACTGGAGGGGGCTTTCAGTAGGAGCAAAACAGAGTGCTCTCAGCTTCACACGAACCTGGAGAAAGAGAAACACGTCGTGAAGGATCTGGCCGGCGAGCTGGAGGCGGTGATAGCTCGGATGAAGGAACTAGAGTGCTCAGAGACGAAGTTTGAAAAGACAGAAATGGTCCTCAAAGACGATCTGATGAAGTTGAAGTCTTTCACGGTTATTATGGTCGATGAAAGGAAAAACATGGCGGAGAGACTCAAACAGGAAGAACAGAAAAGTGATGATTTGAGTAGGATGTTCAAAGCGGAGCAGGGCAAGGTCACAGAGGTCACGGAGAAGCTGATTGAGGAGAGCAAAAAACTTCTCAAATTCAAATCCGAAATGGAGGTCAGAGTCACGACCCTCGTTAAAGAGAAAGATGAGTTAACTACTAAACTTGTGAGTGAAGAGGAAAAGTGTAGGGAGCTGAATACCAAGCTAGGTGGTATGAAAATGAGAATAGATGGACTTGAGGAGACAGAGAGGGAAATAAAAAGGAAGTGGTCCATCAAGGACAATAGCAGAAATCCAGATGAAGACAACAAAGCAAAAGAGCTCAAGCTAGAAATTGAAAGACTCAAGAGCCGGCTCAAACAACTCGAGGTGGTGGAAGGAGATTTAATGAAAACAGAGGACGAGTATGATCTACTGGAGAAGAAATTCAGAACAGAGAAGGACAAAGCAAACACCCTCTCGAAGCAGCTGGAAGAAATGAAAAGTCACATCGCCAGAAACAAAGCCATAGAGAAGGGCGAGATCACGAGTTCGGAGGCTGCGCTCAGGATCCGCTGCAAGATCGAGGAGGCCAAAACCAGAGAGCTGCAGGTGGACGTCCAGGCCCTGAAGGAGAAGATCCACGAACTGATGAACAAGGAGGACCAGCTCTCCCAGCTGCAGGCGGATTATTCCGTCCTCCAGCAGAGGTTCTTGCAGGAGGAAGAGAAGAAGATGAGCATGAGCCATGACTTCGCCAACCTTACCAAGGAGCTGGAGGCCACCAAGCGGTACAGTCGCGCCTTGAGGCCCAGTATGAACGGTAAGATGATGCTCAATGTCCCGGTTACCTCCACCGCGGTGCAGACGGATGTGATGGCGAGCGAGGCGGCCGAGGAGGACGAGACGGCAGCGGGCTTCATCCGGAAATCCGTCCTCGAGGAAAACCACTTAATGAGCAACCTCAGACAACGGGGTCTTAAAAAGCCGGCGGTTCTTGAACGATACCCTCCAGCTTCGGCAGAACTCGGCGCAAAGAAATCCTGGATACCCTGGATGAAGAAGAAGGAGGCCATCACGCTCACTCAGACCGCCCCCGACATGACCGGTAGGGCGTCCTTGTTCCATCCGCCTGAGATGACCAGGCCGGGCCATCCGCTGCACATCCGCGTGACCCCGGATCACGAGAACAGCACCGCCACCTTGGAGATCACCAGCCCTCGAGCCGAGGATTTCTTCTCCAGCACCACCATCATCCCGACTCTCGGCCTGCAGAAACCTCGCATCACAATCGTCCCCAAGCCCACGACCGTGGCCTCAAGGAGCAAAACCTGCGAGCCGGCAGGAGGTCTCAATCGAGCCAAATCCCCCGTCACCATAACCGCCATCTCCAGGGCCAAGAGTCCGGATAAAACCAACGGCTGCGGCCTCCGGTCGCCGGTGTCCATCATCACGGTCAGCACCACCCCCGTGGCCGAAGCGTGCGTGTCGCCCGAGCCTCACGACGTCGTCGCCGCCGCAAGCCGCACGGTGATCAAGGTGAGCCCGGAGAAGCAGCCGACACCTTTCAGGAAGTACAACGGCAACATCATCACGACGGAAGAACACAAGATCCACATCCACCTAGGTCCACCTGGGTCCGGGTTCAAGAGGCCCTCCGAGGGCTGCGGCGGTCCCGTGTTGACGCTCAGAAGTTCGGAAAGCAGCAGGGAAACGGGAACGGTGCTCCGCTCGCCGCGCCAATCCTCGACGGGGAAGACGACTCAGAGCAAAATGACGAGCAGCATCACGATCACGCCCATCGCCTCGGCATCCTCCAGGCCAACGCAGTCAGTGGTGAGATTGCTACAAACACAGAGGCAGAAATATCTGAAGGATGTCTCATCTTTTTACGTTGCAGTTGCTTCTGAAATGTTTCAAAATGAAATCAGGTAGCATGACATCCTAGTTAGCGCTCTCCCCAGGTATAAAACAATGAATTTATAAACATCTCACTGATATGAACTAACTAACACTGGAATGATCTGACGAGAGAGAGAGAGAGAGAGAGAGAGAGGGAGAGAGAGAGAGAGAGAGATTTTTCACTGTAAGAAGTTAGAAAACTTGTTCAAAACTCTCATATTACCCAAAATGATATAAATTACTAGCTAAGCGGGTTAACTCTCACGCACTCGTGTTCATGGAACCTGGAAGTATTGATTTGATGATTTGTCACCAGATCAAAGCCATGACCACGACCCCTTAACAGTGCATTAAGTGGCGTTGGCTTGTAACATTTAAAAATCACGTACAAACAAACACAGGACTTTCAACCGTGCCCTTAAGTGTTGTTATTGTGACGTAACGTTAGTGGTGTTCGTGGCGGTTTTACATATTTTGTAATTATTTTAAAGTTGGCGTGAGGAACTGGATCTGAACCAGTCTCAGTGTAGTCCTGATCCTCTATCAGACCTCCATCAGTGAAGAGACCATCAGAGAGAAGATGGTCTGTTTCTATAGAGTTATTCTTAATGCTCGTCATCGGAGCCACCGGGTCGGATTCTGGTGAAACCAGATGAACTCATGCAGGTTCACCAGAACCTCCACCAGCTCAGACTCCAGCAGAGACCGGTTCACCGTGGACAGACCCGGATCCTCCAGCAGAGACCGGTCCACCGCGGACAGACCCAGATCCTCCAGCAGAGACCGGTCCACCGCGGACAGACCCAGATCCTCCAGCAGAGACCGGTCCACCGCGGACAGACCCAGATCCACCAGCAGAGACCGGTCCACCGCGGACAGACCCAGATCCACCAGCAGAGACCGGTCCACCGCGGACAGACCCAGATCCGGCTTCACCTGCAGCCTTAGACCTTCGTCTTTAAGAAATAGTCAACATCATCTTTTTCCTAATGGTGCCTTGTTGTTTTGTGTTTTCCAGCCCGGTTCGGACGTGCAGTCCACTCGGAGCGCCGCCACGAGGATCCCGGTGTCAAAAGGTACGAAGCCGAGCAGCAAGGCGATTCTGGGCGTGTCGACAGTGACGAGGTTAGAGTCGCGGGCCGAATGCCAGTCGATGAAAATCGAGCTGAGGAGGTCGACGGTGGGCGGCTCGGCCTCCGCGGCAGGAGGCAAGAGCTGAGGGGGGGGGGGCTCGATGTCGTGATTGGGTTTATGAGTCACAGGCTGCATCAAATGGGACTCTGTGTGTTAAGATTTACAAACACAAGTTTTATTTAAGTCACACCTTCATTTTGAAACTAAACATGTTTTCAGGAAAGATTTTGTCATTTGAAGGACGTTTTAAAAAAATGTTTTTGTTATATTTAATTCCCAAATGAAGCATCTCTGAGCATTCTCTTCTGCATTTTGATTAACTCCATGTTGCTGGTACTTTCTGGACGTCGCTCTAAACTTTATTCTCATCATTTACATTTTCTTTTCGTTGCATGTGTTTTTATTTCACAGCAGCTTTTGGAGGTTTCCAGTCACACTGTGGACTGTTTGTGAGAGTCTCAGTTTTCATTGTTCTTTTTGACAGGCACTTAAATAAAAATATATATTTATCTCTGAATCTGGCATTGCTTTGTAGTATTAATGTGTGTGTGTGTGTGTGTGTGTGTGTGTGTGTGTGTGTGTGTGTGTGTGTGTGTGTTAAACAGCAGAAAAGCCTCCATAATATTAACCCATGCTGGTAAACAGAGCACATGATGTTTCCATGGCCTGGTGTGAAAATGATAGTAGGCTCCACAGCATTGAGTTTTTACATATAAATATATAAATCAGGATTAACGTTGACTGGATAGACTTTAGGTAATTACCAGAAATGCAAGGTTCTTTACTCAAGGCCATTTTAATCGTGACTATCCCTCCCTCATCTAAAGAAAAGTCTACATTTGCACTCATTCTTGGAGTGATGACTCAGTAAATTCTTATTTAACTTACCCAATAAATGTATTATCAGATACAGTTAGACTTGTGCTTCCAGAGGATGTCATTATCTAATAAACGAGTTGAAATCATAAGAAAAAGACGTTCCAAACAACTGCAGAACTTGCTTGAGAATAATTGCGTTTTTTAATTTTTCTTCATTATCAAAGTAATCCAGTGATAGTCGTCTCTACATCGACGAGTACACTGCAAAAAGAAGCTGATAAAAGATCATTCGGCAAACTTTAATGGTGCCAATTTGCCAAAATGTACAAAGACAGGCTATAAAACGGAGCTCGTGTTGGAACCTGGAGACTCCACGAACCCTCCAAGTCTGACTTTAAACCCTCCTGATCCACAACAAACAAAACCAACGTAGACAGAAGAAATAAAAGCATTTCAATACATTTAGACAGATTAACACATTTAAAGGTTCCAAACAAACTCCAAACATCCAGAGAACGAGTGAGGAACTCTGCATTTTGGTCATTTTGGTGAACTGACCATGAAAGAGTTGCTTCTGCATTATTTTTGACTTTTTGATGCACTAATTTCAACAGTGATTGTTTCAAAGAAGAAGAGTATGAACATGAAGACGATCTTGTTTCCAGGTTTACTTATAGTTCTAATTTCTGCAAAATAGATGTTTAAGATACTGATGAACTCTTCGTTGTCCTGCTGCATTATAACATTTGTGTGGTTGCAATGCACATCACTGTATTTGATCTTCACAGCAGACTCACAGCGCCCTCTCATGGACAACAACACAAACACTCAATGACTGAAGATTCTCCTCACATGAGGAAGAAACCTGCTCACGTTGAGTTAACCTCACGACTCTAAACGTATGAATCAGATTAGCTTCACACTCACGGTCGTCTCACTGCATCGAATCAATAAACAAACCATATTCTGCAGGTTATTGTTTCCTCTAAATGGAGCTTTAATTGGTTTCTGATAACTGGGAAGAGAGGAAACGAGGGAGCGAGAGAGGGACATTAACCCGGGAGG